>NC_092166.1:54410321-54710321 GCF_045791955.1 Oncorhynchus clarkii lewisi
AATATATTGAACAAAAATATAAACGCAACATGTAAAATGTTGGTCCCATGTTTCATGAGCTGAAATAAAAGATCCCAGAAATGTTCAATACACACAAAAAGCGTATTTCTCTCAGATTCTGTGCACATCTCTGTTAGTGAGCATTTCTCCTTTGCCAAGATAATCCATCCACCTGACAGGTGTGGCATATCAAGAAGCTGATTAAACAGCATGATCATCACACAGGTGCACCTTGTGATGGGGACAATAAAAGGCCACTCTAACATATGCAATTTTGTCACACAACACACTGTCACAGTTCTGAAGGAGCGTGCAATTGTCATGCTGACTGCAGGAATGTTAATTTCTCTACCATAAGCTGCCTCCAACGTTGTTTTTGAGAATTTTGCAGTATGTCCAACCGGCCTCACAACCGTATAACGTGTAACCACGCCAGCCCAGGACCTCCACATCCGGCTTCTTCACCTGCGGGATCGTCTGAGACCAGCCACCTGGACAGCTGATGAAACTGGGTTTGCACAACCAAATAATTTCTGCACAAACTGTAAGAAACCATTCTCAGGGAAGCTGGGGCGGCAGGGTAGCCTAGTGGTTAGAGCGTTGGACTAGTAACCGAAAGGTTGCAAGTTCATATCCCCGAGCTGACAAGGTACAAATTTGTCGTTCTGCCCCTGAACAGGCAGTTAACCCACTGTTCCTAGGCCGTCATTGAAAATAAGAATTTGTTCTTAACTGACTTGCCTAGTTAAATAAAGGTAAAAATAAAAAATACAAAAATTAAAAAAAAGCTCATCTGCATGCTCGTCGTCCTCAACAGGGTCTTGACCTGACTGTAGTTCGTTGTCGTAACCGACTTCAGTGTGCAAATGCTTACCTTTCACGACCACTGGCACTCTGGAGAAATGAGCTCTTCACAGATGAATCCCGGTTTCAATTGGCGTCATGTGGCAAGCGGTTTGATGAAGTCCACGTTGTGAACAGAGTGCCCCATGGTGGCGATGGGGTTATGATAGGGGCAGGCATAAGCTATGGACAACAAACACAATTGCATTTTATCGATGGCAATTTGAATGCACAGAGATACCGTAATGAGATCCTGAGGCCCATTGTCGTGTGATTCTCCCTCCATCACCTCATGTTTAAGCATGATAATGCAAAGCCCCCATGTAGCAAGGATCTATACACAATTCCTGGAAGCTGAAAATGTCCCAGTTCTTCCATGGCCTGCATACTAACCAGACATGTCACCCATTGAGCATGTTTGGGATGCTCTGGATTGACGTGTACAACAGTGTGTTCCAGTTCCCGCCAATATCCAGCAACTTCGCAGAGCCATTGAAAAGGAGTGGGACATTCCACAGGCCACAATCAACAGCCTGATCAACTCTATGCGAAGGATGTGTGTCACACTGCATGAGGTAAATGGTGGTCACACCTAATAGTGACTGGTTTTCTGATCCACACCCCTAACTTTAAAAAAAGGAGTCTGTGGCTAACAGATGCATATCTGTATCCCTAGACATGTGAAATCCATAGATTAGGGCCAAATTAATTTATTTCAATTGACGGATTTCTTTATATGAACTGTAACTCAGTAAAATCTTTGAAATTATTGCATGTTGCCTTTATATTGTCATTTAATATATATTAGTCAGATAATCATTAACCTCTTAACAATAGAAATCAACATAAATGACAGCTTAATGTATTTGGATATTTTTACTATATTAAATAACCAAAAAATGCTTGTGTTGCTTTTTGTCACTGATGTTACCTACAGTTGAAGTCGGAAGTTTACATACACCTTAGCCAAATACATTTAAACTCAGTTTTTCACAATTCCTGAAATTTAATCCCAGTAAATATTCCCTGTTTTAGGTCAATTAGGGTTGACACTTTATTTTAAGAATGTGAAATGTCAGAATAATACTAGAGAGAATGATTCATTTCAGCTTTTATTTCTTTCATCACATTCCCAGTGGTTCAGAAGTTTACATACACTCAATTAGTATTCGGTAGCATTGACTTGAACTTGTTTAACTTGGGTCAAATATTTCGGATAGCCTTCCACAAGCTTCACACAATAAGTTGGGTGAATTTTGGCCCATTCCTCCTGACAGAGCTGGTGTAACTGAGTCTGGTTTGTAGGCCTCCTTGCTCACACACACTTTTTCAGTCAGCCCACAAATGTTCTATAGGACTGACGTCAGGGCTTTGTGATGGCCACTCCAATACCTTGACTTTGTTGTCCTTAAGCCATTTTGCCACAACTTTGAAAGTATGCTTGGGGTCATTGTCCATTTGGAAGACCCATTTGCGATCAAGCTTTAACACTGATGTCTTGAGATGGTGCTTCAATATAGCCACATAATTTTCCATTCTCATGATGCCATCTATTTTGTGACGTGCACCAGTCAATCCTGCAACAAAGCACCCCCACAACATGATGCTGCCACCCCCGTGCTTCACGGTTAGGATGGTGTTCTTCGGCTTGCAAGCCTCCCCCTTTTTCCTCCAAACGTAAAAAAATAAAATGATTTCACCTTTATTTAAGCAGGTAGGCTAGTTGAGAACACGTTCTCATTTGCAACTGCGACCTGCCCAAGATAAAGCAAAGCAGTGTGACACAGACAACACAGAGTTACACATGGAGTAAACAATAAACAAGCCAATAACACAAATAAGTCAATGACACAGTATAAAAAAAGAAAGTCTATATACAGTGTGTGCAAAAGGCATGAGGACATAGGCAATAAATAGGCCATAGGAGCGAATAATTACAATTTAGCAGATTAACACTGGAGTGATAAATGTGCAGATGATGATGTGCAAGTAGAGATAATGGTGTGCAAGAGAGCAGAAAAGTAAATTCAAACAGTATGGGGAGGAGGTAGGTAGATTGGATGGGCTATTTACATATGGACTATGTACAGCTGCAGCGATCGGTTAGCTGCTCAGATAGCTGATGTTTAAAGTTGGTGAGGGAAATAAAAGTCTCCAACTTCAGCGATTTTTGCAATTCGTTCCAGTCACTGGCAGCAGAGAACTGGAAGGAAAGGCGGCCAAATGAGGTGTTGGCTTTGGGGGTGATCAGTGAGATATACCTGCTGGAACGTGTGCTACGGGTGGGTGTTGTTATCGTGACCAGTGAACTGAGATAAGGCGGAGCTTTACCTAGCATAGACTTATACATGACCTGGAGCCAGTGGGTCTGGCGACGAATATGTAGCGAGGGCCAGCCGACTAGAGCATACAGGTCGCAGTCGTGGGTGGTATAAGGTGATTTGGTAACAAAACGGATGGCACTGTGATAGACTGCATCCAGTTTGCTGAGTAGAGCTTTGGAAGCTATTTTGTAGATGAGATCTAGTCTGCACCAGGTTCCAATTCACACTTTCTTATAGGCCAGGCTCAAAGAACGTGAGGGCGGACGCCCTGTCTCACCTCTATGACGCAGAGGAGAGGCAGGGAGAGGAGACCCCCATCATCACTTCGTTCTGTATCATCGTGCCAACGGTGTGGGATGTGGACGCTGACATACAGCAGGCCCTGCATACAGAACCCGCACATGCACAGTGCCCGGAGAACCACGCCTACATGCCCACAGGTGTGCGGGACCGCCTCTTTACCTGGGCGCACATGGCGCCTGTGTCGGGTCATTATGGGTAAGGCCGCACCATCGCTTGCCTGACTGAAAGGTACTGGTAGCCCACCTTGGCTAGGGAGGTCTCTTCCTGCTCCATCTGTGCCAGTCTATGACACCCAGACACCTCCCTTATGGAAAGCTCCTTCCCTTGCCGGTTCTACAACAACCCTGGTCTCACCTCTCAGTGGACTTTTCCACTGAACACCACCATTCTCGTCGTTGTGGACCGGTTTTCCAAAGCTTGT
Organism: Oncorhynchus clarkii lewisi; assembly: GCF_045791955.1. Taxonomy (NCBI): domain Eukaryota; kingdom Metazoa; phylum Chordata; class Actinopteri; order Salmoniformes; family Salmonidae; genus Oncorhynchus; species Oncorhynchus clarkii. Next base: position 54,414,213 of record NC_092166.1, read on the forward strand.
CACCTCCTTCCACTGCCTGGGCTCCTGTCGGCCATGCAAACCGCGGAGGCTCTTTTTACACACGTCTTCTGGACATTGTGTTAGACCGTGGCCCTCAGTTCACCTCTCGCGTATGGAAGGCGTTCATGGAATGCCTGGGGGACACAGTCAGTCTCACCTCCGGGTACCATCCTCAAGAAAAGGGGCAGGTGGAGAGGGTAAATCAGGAAGTGGGCAGGTTCCTTGAGGTGCTACTGTCAGGACCGTCCGGGGGAGTGGGTGGATTTTCTACCTTGGGCTGAGTACGCACTAAACTCACTAATTTCCAGTGTGTGTTGGGGTATCAGCCGGCCCTGGCACCTTGGCATCCAAGCCAGACCGAGACCCCTGCGGTAGATGAGTGGTTTCGGCATGCTGAGGACATCTGGAACCCTGTGCACACTCGTCTCCACAAGGAACAGGCCGACCGCCACCACAGTGAGGCACCTGTTTAATTTCCAGGTGACCGGGTCTGGCTTTCCACCCGGAACCTGCCCTTCCTCCTAACCTGCTGGAAGCTGGGCCCGCGTTTTGTGGGACCGTTTAAAGTCCTGAGGAGGGTTAAGGAGGTAACGTACCATTTTCAACTCCCTGCTGATTACTGCATTAACCCGACTTTTCATATGTGTCCCCTTGATGAGGCTGGACCCAGTGATGCCCTGCCTCCTCCTCTGGACATCGAGGGAGGTCCGGAGTACTCGGTCCGTGAAGTCTTGGATTCGATACATCGGGCGGGGCGTCTCCAGTACCTCATCGACTGGGAGTGTTTACGGCCCAGAGGAGCGGTGCTGGGTTCCTGCGGTGGTTATCCTGGATGCTTCGCTGACCAGGGATTTTCACCGTCGGCTCCCTGACCGCCCCGCACCGCATCCCTGTGGTTGTTCCCGAGGCCGGTGTCGTCCCGCATTCCCGAGGCCGGTGTTGTCCCGCTGTCGACACCGGCCCCTGTGACGGATTCACCCGGTACTGCTGCTCATTCCGTTCACCAGCACCGGAGGTCTACGTCACCGGCCTTAAAGGCGTCACTGAACTTGATCATCACCACCAACCCTGGACTGTCTTGTCTCATTACGCACACCTGGTTCATATTCCCCCTGATTAGTATGTGTATAATTGTGACCTCTTTTCCCATTGTCCCTGTCCAATATTGTTCCATGTCCTTTGGTCTTGTGAGTACCTGTGCTCTGTGGTATCAGCTTTTGGGCGACGTTTACTGTACATTGTTATTACGGTTTACATACAGTGTTAGTGTGCACTTGTTATTACGGGTCTCGTCCCATGTATTTATGAGAGGTTTACACCTCGCTCTTTGGTTTGGGTTACAGCCCTGTGTGATATATATATATATATATATATATATATATATATATATATATATATATATACGTGTTTGTTTTGGGCTTCGTCCCAGTCATGTTCATGATGTACACTATTTTTTGGTAGCGAAATGACAAAATCTATTTCATTTTCCTGTGCCTGTCTCCAATCAGTATACAACGTGACAGTAGTCACCTGGAATGCATTTTGATTAACAGGTGTGCCTGTGGAATGTCTTTAATCCCCAGAGTAGTAATTTTAGTTTTTTTATCCCCAGAGTAGTAATTGTCTTCCTGTATTATATTGAAGGAAATTGATGTACCATTTGTAAATAAATAACCAACAAGTATGTCTTAGTGGGCATCCAAGTGTGTCCTCTGCTCTCTTTTACGGCAGGTGCTGAGCTGTGAAGTCATATCTATGATGGACGACTGCTTCAGGGGTTCGAGGTCAGGGGAATTCTAAAGCTCCATTAGGATTTACTGGCCAACACGTTAATGAGATCCAAACTGGAAAGAAATTCAAAAAATTCCCACCGGGTCTGTGTGGAAAGAACATTCCTGAGTGCCACTACGTTTACATCGCCTCCTATCTTTATCAAAACACAGCATGGACCACTTAAGCAGAGCTGTGAAGCAATTTCGACAGCACACACACACACACTATTTAAAGGGATATTTCACCTAAGTTACAAAATTACACATTGGTTTCTTTACCTTGTAAGCAGTCTATGGACAAGGTATAACAGCAATCCATGCTTTGGTTTTATTTCCTTGGCATTGTTTCCAAATGTTAACGTTTTTGAATTTGTGGCACTAATCAAATCCAAGCACAGGTACCGTTATTAGCATTTTTCATGCATTATGTCCAAATCATCCAAAAGTATCTCGAATTGATTGTGAAGCTCAACAATGTCACTTAACATGATGCATGAAAAATGCTAATATTGGTACCATGACTAAATTCCACTCAAGCCATGGTACCAATATTAGACAGTACCAGGGAAATAAAACCAAAGCATGGATTGGTGTCAAACCTTGTCCATAGCCTACTAACAGGGTAAGGAAACCAATATGTCATTTTGTCATTTGGGTGAACAATCCCTTTAATGCTTTTAGCTGGTAGACTAAAAAGCTAAGCTTCCCTCCATCCTCTTTCTTGTGTTTTATCGGAAGATTCCACAGAACGGAATATAGGGTTGTGTGACCCACACAGCCTGACCATTCAGGGCTACTTCTTGAATGGAACCAACTGAATACAAACTAATTCAAGTTGGTTAACTGGATAATGGCACCTTGATTATGATATTTCTCTAAAAAATAATGAAAACTCACTAGCTTAAAAACCCTGAACCATCCATTATTCACACCTCTAGAAGAACTCACTCACATATACAGTTGAAGTCGTAAGTTTACATACACTTAGGTTGGAGTCATTAAAACTTGTTTTTCAACCACTCCACAAATGTCTATAGTTTTGGCAAGTTGGTTAGGACATCTACTTTGTGCATAAAACATTTTTTCCAACAATTGTTTAAAGACAGATTATTTCCCATCTAATTCACTGAATCACAATTCTAGTTGGTCAGAAGTTTACATAAACTAAGTTAACTGTTCCTTTAAACAGCTTGGAAAATTCCAGAAAATGATGTCATGGCTTTAGAAGCCTCTGATAGGCTAATTGACATAATTTGAGTCAATTGGAGGTGTACCTGTGGATGTATTTTAAGGCCACCCTTCAAATTCAGTGCCTCTTTGCTTGACATCATGGGAAAATCAAAAGAAATCAGCCAAGACCAAATTCTAAATGCCTGAAGTTACCACGTTCATCTGTACAAACAATAGTACGCAAGTATAAACATCATGGGACCCCGCAGGATGGAGACGCGTTCTGTCTCCTAGAGATGAACGTACTTTGGTGCGAAAAGTGCAAATCAATCCCAGAACAACAGCAAAGGAACTTGTGAAGATGCTGGAGGCAACAGGTACAAAAGTATCTATATCCACAGTAAAACATGTCCTATATCGACATAACCTGAAAAGCCGCTCAGCAAGGAATAAGCGACTGCTCCAAAACTACCATAAAAAGCCAGACTATGGTTTGCAACTGCACATGGGGACAAAGATCATACTTTTTGGAGAAATGTCCTCTGGTCTGATGAAACAAATATAGAACTGTTTCGCCATATTGTCCATTGTTATGTTTGGAGGAAAAAGGGGGTGGCTTGCAAGCTGAAAGAACACCATCCCAACCGTGAAGCACGGGGGTGGCAGCATCATGTTGTGGGGGTGCTTTGCTGCAGGAGGGGCTGGTGCACTTCATAAAATAGATGGCATTATAAAGCAGGAAAATTATGTGGATATATTGAAGCAACATCTCAAGACATAAGTCAGTAAGTTAAAGCTTGGTCGCGAATGGGTCTTCCAAATGGACAATGACCCCAAGCATACTTCCAAAATTGTGGCAAAATGGCTTAAGGACAACAAAGTCAAGGTATTGGAGTGGCCATCACAAAACTCTGACCTCAGTCCTATATAAGATTTTTGGGCAGAACTGAATAAGTGTGTGTGAGCAAGGAAGCCCTCAAACGTGACTCAGTTACACCAGCTCTGTCAGGAGGAATGGGCCAAAATTCACCCACCGGTTGGCCATATTGGCGCTCCCCATTAGGAGCAGTACACCATAGGAATGAACAGAATTCTACAGTATTTCAATTAAATGTTTCAATGACAAAATTACAGGTATTTAAGTATTTTTTGCTGTTGTAGGAAATGAAGGAACTGGACCAATGTGCAGCGTTGTGAGCGTACATTTTCTCTTTATTAACTCAAAATGATGCCGACAAAACAATAAACAATACAAAACAAACTGAAGCTTCAGACTATGTGCCATCAAACAAAGTGAACTTCCCACGAACACAATTATATAATAAGAACTGCGGGAAAGCAGTGCCTGTTGTGCAGGGGAAAAGGGTTCTGTATACCGGAGTCTTAGCTAGCTAGCACACAGTCTCCTTTGCTCCCGCATTACGAACACCTGCCCTCACCTTCATTAACAGAACTGCTGGAAAGCAGTGCCCGACAGGCGGGAGCAAAAGGACACTGCCCTCTGGTGTCCTAGCTAGCTGCCGGTGTCACCCCCGCCTCCTACCTTCTGTGTACCGGAGTCCTATTTAGCTAGCAACCCAGCAACAACAGATAATTAGCTAGATAAGGCTAGCAAGTTAGCTAGCTAGATAGATGAATAGCTAGCTAAATAGATAGATAAGGTTAGCATGCTAGCTAATCTTGAAGGGTCATCACTAATTACTACAGATACGCCAATTTCTACAATTGATCTTGTTAAAATCAGATTTGAAACCTAACCCTAACATTAACCATCACCTTAACCACACTATTATCATTATGCCTAGGCCGAACCTTAAATTAAGGCCAAAAAGGTCATTGTTGTTTGCATACATTTTTACGATATAGACTATTTTAACTTTGTGGCTGTGGTAACTAGTGCAAACCTCTTCAGAGGTGGAACCTAAAGTTGCATTTCATCTTCAGTACAGGAAATTACGCTAAAATAGTGGCGGCATTTTCTTATGGGGAGGTTGTTTAAACATGGACCAAGTATAAAGAGGAGTTCCTCCTTCAGGGTCGTTACTAGTTACCACAGCCACAAAGTCATAAACCTGCCTACTTCTACAAGACCAAAAAGCAGATTTTTGTTTTCATTCGTTTTTTTATGAGAAATCAAATTTTATTGGTCATTGGCATTATTTAAAGTGGCATTGTTTAAAGTGACGAGTGATCCATTTATTAAAGTGTCCAGTGATTGGGTCTCAATGAGCCTCAATGAGTTAGTGATTGCTATTTAACAGTCTGATGGCATTGAGATATAAGCTTTTTTTAAATCTCTCAGTCCCAGCTTTGATGCACCTTTTACTGACCTCGCCTTCTGGATGATAGTGGTGTGAACATGCAGTGGCTCGGTGGTTGTTGTCCTTAGTGATCTTTTTTGCCATCCTGTGACACCGGGCACTGTAGGTGTCATAGAGGGCAGGTAGTTTGCCCCTGGTGATGCGTTCTGCAGACCCACCACCCTTGTGGTTGAAGGCGGTGCAGTTGCCGTAGCAGGCTGTGATACAGCCGACAGGATGCTCTTGATTGTGCATCTGTAAAAGTTTGTCAGGGTTTTGGGTGACAGACCAAATATCTTCAGCCTCCCGAGATTGAAGTGGCGCTGTTGCGCCTTCTTCACCACGCTGTCTGTGTGGGTGGACCATTTCAGTTTGTCTGTGATGTTTACGCCGAGGAACTTAAAACTTTCCACCTTCTACACTGTTGTCCCTTCAATGTGGATAGAGGGGTGCTCCCTCTGTTGTTTCCTGAAGTCCACGATCATCTCCTTTGTTTTGTTGACATTGAGTGAGAGGTTGTTTTCCTGACACCACACTCCGAGTGCCCACAGCTCCTCCCTGTAGGCTGTCTCGTCATTGTTGGTGATCAAGCCCACTACTGTTGTGTCGTCTGCAAACTTGATGATTGAGTTGGAGGAGAGCATGGCTACGCAGTTGTGGGTGAACAGGGAGGACAGGAGAGGGCTGAGCACACAGCCTTGTGGGGCCCCAGTGTCAGCAAAGTGGAGATGTTGTTTCCTACCTTCACCACCTGCGGGCGGCCCGTCAGAAAGTCCAGGACCCAGTTGCACAAGGAGGGGTTGAGACTCAGGGCCTCCAGATTGATGATGAGTTTGGAGCGTACTATGGTGTTGAATGCTGAGTTGTAGTCAATGAACAGCATTCTTACATAGGTATTATTTTTGTCCAGATGGGATAGGGCAGTGTGCAGTGTGATGGCGATTGCTTCATCTGTGGACCTGTTGGGGCGGTATGCAAACTGAAGTGGGTCTAGGGTGGCCGGTAAGGTGGAAGTGATATGATCCTTGACTAGCCTCTCAAAGCACTTTATGATGACAGAAGTGTGTGCTATGGGGCGGTATTCATTTAGTTCAGTTTTCTTTGCCTTCTTGGGTACAGGAACAATGGTAGCCATCTTGAAGCATGTGTGGACAACAGACTGGGATAGGGAGGGATTAAATATGTCTGTAAACACACAAGCCAACTGGTATGCGCATGCTCTGAGGACGCGGATAGGGATGCCGTCTGGGCCAGCGGCCTTATGAGGGATAACAAATTTGAATGTTTTACCCATGTCAGCCACTGAGAAGGGGAGGGTGGGTGCAAAGTCTTTTTTTGCGATCCGTGACGGTGGCACTGTATTATCCTCAAAGTGGGCAAAGAAGGTGTTAAGTTTGACTCGAAGCGTGACGTCGGTTTCCATGACGTGGCTGTTTTTTTTGTGTAGCCCATGATTTCCTGTAGACCCTGCCACATATGTCTCGTGTCTGATATAGCCCATTTTGACTTTGTGGCTGTGTTAACTAGGGGAAACCCTACCTCAGTGGTTCTTGTTTATTGTTCACTCCAAGTGTAACGCTGTTGTTGTTTGCTCACACTGCTATGCTTTATCTTGGCCAGGTCGCAGTTGTAAATGAGAACTTGTTCTCAACTAGCCTGCCTGGTTAAATAAAGGTTAAATAAAAAAATAAAAATGTATATTTAGGGACCAGAGGAGGCTGTGGGAGGAGCTATAGGAGGACGTGCTCATCGTAATGTCTGGAATGGAATTCATTGAACGGTATCAAACATATAGAAACTACATTTTATCATTATTATCATATCACTATTTTATCATTCCAGCCATTACAATGAGCCCGTTTTCCTATAGCTCCTCCCACCAGCCTCCACTGATGGATACCCACATGTAGGAACACCCCGAATTGCGGGCGCAGTTACACCCTTGTAGTATATGTTCAGTTTGAATTGTCCACATAATTTTTTTTTTACTTGACAGCTACATATCTAAATTCAAGAAGGCCTAGTCAAAAGTTAGTGAATGCGGTCTGTGCCTTTGTGAATGTAGGCTCATTGTCCTATCACATTTCAATTGACGCCTTGCATCTTGCAAGGGGCGGTGCTCAACCTGTTACAGACACGCGTACAGGGAAGTAGGAAGTAAATAGATTAGACTTTCGGTGCAGTGACAGTAAGTAATTTACCTTTTTCAATTACTTAAAACCAAATTAGAATATATTATTCTGGATCCGGATAGCGCATGTATCTTCGTAATGCCGTAAAGCACGTGTTACGTTCCAACAAGACCAGCGAACAAAAGCAAAGTTGTCTCAGCATCATCGAAACAGACATTGGCTTGGTGTTGTTTGACTGTGCACTTACAGTATACAGCACATATTCTAACTCATTGGACAATACTAGCTAGCTTGCTATATGTAAAATAGCTACATGGGAATGCACATACTAAATATTTAATCACGTTCCTCATTGACATTTCTGAAACTTTGCTAGCTAGCTAACTAGCAAAGCACATTGATTTCAGAGACAGCATGTCAGTAGAGACAGCTATTTTGGACACAAAGAAAGATGGAACAATTCAATGAAAGGCAATAGCTAATTGTCCCATCTTGCATGCCAAGCAAGTTTATTTAGCCAGAAACGTGTAGGTTTGGCAGTAATTCGCAAACATGCCATACTGTCAAGCTCCTGATCCAAGAGGATTTGGCACACACCCCTTTGTCCTACATAGATCTAAGTTATTTGAAGCATTCATATTACTGGGATTGTCTTACAATGTACCTTACACTCTGAGTCATAAACACAACCTAAAAGTAACCTGTGCTGCTCTTCTCTCCTCACCCCTCTGTGTGTATCTCTCTGTCCCCAGGATTGGCACCATGCTTCCAGGCTACAGTCCTGTGACCCAGGCCCTGCTGGGGACTCTGTTCACCTGGGGCCTGACTGCTGCTGGGGCTGCCCTGGTCTTCATCTTTTCCACCTGACAGGTGAGGGACTGTTTTATTATATTGTGACACTGACGAATGCACACATATATAGTCTGTTATTCCTGGTGTGTGCTGCAATGTATCCCTTTGTTTCACTAAACCAATTGCAGTATATTTGAATGGTTTCAGCAGTTCTATAGTTCCATAGAAATCAGGGGTTGGAACCAAAATAATTTTCCAATTGTTTAGTTCTAAACAGAACCATTATGTTTTCTGTTCCCTTCTGAACAGCAAAATACATTTCTGAACCGGTTCGAACCCCCTAAAAGTACCGGTTTATATCGTTCCTTTCATTTCCTATTTAAAAATCGTATTTATTATTATTTTTTTTTACATTTACAAGACCAAAAAGCATTTACATTTTACATTTTTACATTTAAATTCCTTCACCAGTCAGTGCGGATAGAGCAGCTTGCTATGGAGAAGGTAAGCTATTTTGCCATAACGGCATGGTTTAATCATAATGAAAGACAAACACACACTGTGCTGCCAGTCACTATGGACAGATAAGTGTAAAGCGTGAGATACGACTGACATTTTGCAGGTGGAGGAGGATGCTTGGCTTCACGCACTGGGCATTTTGTTATGACATGCATTTTCTGAATTAGGCCCACAGAATTATGCCTATGGAAGAGTGGCTTCTATGGAAGAACTTTGAATGTCTTGAATTTCTGAGAGTTGGTTTAACATTGGACCAGAGTTAACGTTACTACCTAGCTAACAAGCTTGTGTGTGCAGAGCTGCACTAGAATTAAAAACCTGTCTTACCTTTTTGTAATTAATAAATCCAATGGGAAACGTGATAACTAACGTGATAATAATATGATCCTTAACTAGCATTGAAAAAGATTATCCATTCTTCTTTAATTAAAAATCTTTCTCCCTAATTTCTGAAATACGCTTGTAACGTCATCAGTATGCTACAGTAACCTATGCTTTGGAGAGGGAGGGGCAGGTAGCCTACACTGGCAAAGATTTCCAGCCGGCAGGCAGACACTGGAATAAGTGGTCTGAGTGACAGAATGAGGGCTTTGTTTTGACGCTTTGTTGCGATTTTTGTGGGATTGAAAAAAAATGACCGGAATGTTAATAACAGGTTCCAATGCTTTTAACCCTTTGATGCGTGCGATCACATAGAGTGCATTCGGAAAGTATTCAGATCCCTTCCCCTTTTCCACATTTTGTTACGTTTACAGCCTTATTCTAAAATTGATACAATTATTTCAAGGTACACACTACCTAGGGGTATACCGGTATGAACATGAATACTGGTATGACATTGTGCCATGATATGGATTTAGCCATATCATGCAAACCATGCTAAATTAATAAATGTATGAAATAAGGCATTTTTGTTTTCAAAATTTCAGGTGAGTGATACAGCTTAGTGGGCTAGTTTTTATCTTTTACTAAAAACAGCCATTTTTTAAAAATAAAAAACTAGAAGCATGGACATTACACGCAATCTGCCTGCCAATCGAAGTCAACAAACAAGCATGCGCATCTGCAGAGTAAGCAAACATTTAGTGAAGTAAACTCCTTTCGTTAGCAAAAGTCACCCAAAAATCAAGCGCAAAAGTGTAAGGAAGCATTGAGGATGACTGAAGACAAGGAAAATAACGCGATTGAGGTTGATTTCCAGGATAAGGAATAATTGGTTTGAAAAAAGGGAGGATGAGATAACGTGTAATTTACGTATCACATACCGAAAGATATGGAACCAATTCAAACTGTGGAGAAAGACAGTTTCAGGAAGTTGATTTGAACTCTAGACCCAAGATACTAGATCCCGAGCCGTAAATACTTCAGCAAAACATGTTTGCCAGAACTCAGAATGTCGGGACCGAAAAGATGTGTCAGTTAAGCTAACAGCAGCTAAATTCTTTATGATGTAGCCATGTTTGTTTATGTTTGACAAGCGAAAATTCCCTAATCCCAGAATGCCATTCACTAAAGACGCAAAAAACTAAGTCAAAGATGGCTGTGCCCATTGCCTGGAAAATATGAACTTAGTTTGGCCACTTTTCAGCATATTACAAATCTTCTATGTACTTGTTACAGTTTATACAAGAACTGGAGCACATGACTTGACAAGTCGTTTACAGTTTTTGACCAATCACGAAGCAAGATCATCACCCCAAATACAAGCCTACTGCCTAGCCTAACGGTAGTGCAAAAGCTAAACAGGGTTGCCAGATATGGCAAAAACAACTTTAGGAGGGTTTGTGGGGGGTTAAATTCATTTGTGGGTGATTTCAAGTCCATGGGGGGTAGAAATGGAGGAAGGTATTGTGAGGTGATATGATGCAGGAAATATTACTATGATGGGGGATTTATCAATAAATGGGGGGCAAACACAGGATAAGTTTATGCGCTAAATAGAAATTAAACCCCTGGAAAGGGGGTCTGTGCTGGCAACCATGAGTAACGATTGTCGAGTGAACCATTCCATCACCTCTTTAAATAAAATAGTTAATAACATCTTTGCTCTGACAGACATTTACATGACAAGTAGAATGCATTGAATGATGTCAACAAACATGGTATTTAGCTTAGCATTAGCTCCTTATAATCAGTACAACATTCCAAAAAGTATTTTGCACACATCATATGTGTCCATTACAATCTATGCAAGAATCGGAATGAATTTGTCGCCAGTACTTGAAAACGTGAATAAAACAGTAAATACATTATCCTTCATACATATACCACCACCGTTCAAAAGTTTTGGGTCAATTAGAAATGTCCTTGTTTTTGAAAGAAAAGCACATTTTTTCCCCCTTAAAATAACATTAAATTGATCAGAAATACGGTGTAGACATCGTTAATGTTGTAAATGACTATTGTAGCTGGAAGCGGCAGATTTTCAGGCCCATTATCAGCAACCATCACTCCTGATGTTCCAATGGCATGTTGTGTTAGCTAATCCAAGTTTATCATTTTAAAAGGCTAATTGATAATTAGAAAACCATTTTGCAATTATGTTAGCACAGCTGAAAACTGTTGTCCTGATTAAAGAAGCAATTAAACGGGCCTTCTTTAGACTAGTTGAGTATCTAGAGAATCAGCATTTGTGGGTTTGATTACAGGCTCTATATATCACCATATCATATCGCTGACGACGTCTAAACTTTAGTTCATTTGTATTCATTATTACAGGAAAATAAACCTGTAATAATCGTTATTTACAATTTAATGGTGAGCTAATTGTAGAAAATAGCTTACGTTTAATTAGTGTGATGAAATATAATCAGGGCATTCTACCGGATCATTGTTTAACATGGGCACTGTCTCATTGACCTAACATTATATCCTAATTTGACTTTGGTGCAGGTAATGTTGTTCTTCACATTATCGTTTCTGGTAAACACACACTATATCAAATATAATCAAAGTTTATTTGTCACATGCACAGGATACAGAAGGTGTAAACGGTACAGTGAAATGGTTACTTGCATTGTGGAATCTTTGGTTTAGAAATGTAGCTAGCTAGCTAAACAATGAACCATAATCCCAACTCATAACATTACTACCCTGCATGAATCTACAGGTAGCTAAAGCTAACCAACTAGCTAGGTTCAATGTTAGCTAATTAACTAACATTAGGCTATAAATAGCAATACAAATGGCTCTGAGATACGAATAGTATTAGTACACAGGTCATGCATGTAACGTTAGCTAGCGAACCAGCCAGCTAACGTGAGCTAGCTAGCTAACAGTATGCTTTAACTTGTAATGAAAACAACTTTCTGACACAATTAGAAATGCATAATATCTGAATGTAGCTAGCTAGACTCTCTTACCCGTCCGTATACATGGATGAACGCTTCTCCCTCTGTCACGGATGCGATGGTTGCCCTTAGTTTGAAGATATACTCCATAGACAGGTGTTTTATACAACAGCCTTCTGTGTTCTCTTTTCGACTCTCTGCATTTGCAATAAAACGTCTGAATTCTCTCCATCTCCTAAGCTTTCATACTCTGCTTCCACCAGGCATTCCACTGATTTCAAAACTCGGCCCTCCAGTGAGAGCCAACTTTTGACGTTTTTTGTGATATGTTTAAAAAAAGCAGCTTTAGAAAGGATTACCTACACATACTACGCAGCACGTTATAGACAGAAAAAAATGTATGTTCAAATGCCTCTCCTGTGAGGTATTGGCGCGCGACATACAGCTACTTTCCTGAAACGAGTCACAATGTTCTGCAAAAGTGAAATGGGCTACTTCTATGTGAATTTATGGCGAGGCGGAACACACCTCAATTCAAATTGTTGTATGAAAATAAAAATGGTTAGAAAATCATTTTAAATTGACAAGTTGAACATAGCCTATAGATAATTAGCATGCAGCGTGCCTTGGTTTGAGAGCAGCGTGGGTTAACTGTCCTGTTGAGTAACAATCACATTTTGGAACAGGGAGTGCATTCTGACATCACACGCATAAATAATCTCACGCTCGGGTGACTGTTATTTGGAATTCATACGTGAAAAGATTAAAATAACGATACTGTTTATGAACAGTATTAGATTACTTTCGTTCCTGATTCTGATTATGTTTCTCGAATAATTTTGTTTTCCAGTTTTGGGTTCTGTTTCCTGAACCCGTTCCAACCCCTGATAGAAATTGATTGATAGTTCGACAATATCTTGGAGAACGTGCCTTACTCGTCAACTTAACACCACAGTGGCTTGTTGATGCCCTTGGTTTGACCCCCCCCCCCCCCCTTAGAAGCGGATCTTGGAAAATATGCTTTTGAACCAGTCACACACACAAAAATGCCAATATAATCCTACAGTTCGGCGAGAGCTGTTTCTCTCACTCACACACCTGTCCACCCACCTTTACCCAATCCAGGATTGCCCTGCTATCTAATATGTGAATACAAGCAGATGTCAGATGTGACAGTCTTTTCAGTTGATGTGGTGGACTCAAAGTCAAAGGGTGGGTAAGACTTTCCCAAAGTATTCCCTACTGTCTCATAAGAAGGAGTGTAACTTCCTGGGAAGTTTGTCAGAAGCATTGCTGCCTTCCTGACAGTTATTATATAATTCTCGATCTTAATAATATATATGCGTAAGGCTGTACATCCCACTTTCTCCTAGAATAAAAGAAGAGGAATAGATGAATAAGGTATTATTGCTCACCTCAACAAACGATAATAGAAGACTCACCTTAGTATAGGGCTGTCCCCGTCTTAGGAAAATGTTGGTCAACCAATATTTCTGTTCTGTTGACCAATCATGTATTTCTCCATATATAGACACATCCTATGTGTTTTAGTCTAATCTACTATACAGTGCCTTGCGAAAGTATTCGGCCCCCTTGAACTTTGCGACCTTTTGCCACATTTCAGGCTTCAAACATAAAGATATAAAACTGTATTTTTTTGTGAAGAATCAACAACAAGTGGGACACAATCATGAAGTGGAACGACATTTATTGGATATTTCAACCTTTTTTAACAAATCAAAAACTGAAAAATTGGGCGTGCAAAATTATTCAGCCCCTTTACTTTCAGTGCAGCAAACTATCTCCAGAAGTTCAGTGAGGATCTCTGAATGATCCAATGTTGACCTAAATGACTAATGATGATAAATACAATCCACCTGTGTGTAATCAAGTCTCCGTATAAATGCACCTGCACTGTGATAGTCTCAGAGGTCCGTTAAAAGCGCAGAGAGCATCATGAAGAACAAGGAACACACCAGGCAGGTCCGAGATACTGTTGTGAAGAAGTTTAAAGCCGGATTTGGATACAAAAAGATTTCCCAAGCTTTAAACATCCCAAGGAGCACTGTGCAAGCGATAATATTGAAATGGAAGGAGTATCAGACCACTGCAAATCTACCAAGACCTGGCCGTCCCTCTAAACTTTCAGCTCATACAAGGAGAAGACTGATCAGAGATGCAGCCAAGAGGCCCATGATCACTCTGGATGAACTGCAGAGGTGGGAGACTCTGTCCATAGGACAACAATCAGTCGTATATTGCACAAATCTGGCCTTTATGGAAGAGTGGCAAGAAAGCCATTTCTTAAAGATATCCATAAAAAGTGTCGGTTAAAGTTTGCCACAAGCCACCTGGGAGACACACCAAACGTGGAAGAAGGTGCTCTGGTCAGATGAAACCAAAACTGAACTTTTTGGCAACAATGCAAAACGTTATGTTTGGCGTAAAAGCAACACACCATCCCCACTGTCAAACATGGTGGTGGCAGCATCATGGTTTGGGCCTGCTTTTCTTCAGCAGGGACAGGGAAGATGGTTAAAATTGATGGGAAGATGGATGGAGCCAAATACAGGACCATTCTGGAAGAATGATGGAGTCTGCAAAAGACCTGAGACTGGGACGGAGATTTGTCTTCCAACAAGACAATGATCCAAAACATAAAGCAAAATCTACAATGGAATGGTTCAAAAATAAACATATCCAGGTGTTAGAATGGCCAAGTCAAAGTCCAGACCTGAATCCAATCGAGAATCTGTGGAAAGAACTGAAAACTGCTGTTCACAAATGCTCTCCATCCAACCTCACTGAGCTCGAGCTGTTTTGCAAGGAGGAATGGGAAAAAATGTCAGTCTCTCGATGTGCAAAACTGATAGAGACATACCCCAAGCGACTTACAGCTGTAATCGCAGCAAAAGGTGGCGCTACAAAGTATTAACTTAAGGGGCCTGAATAATTTTGCACGCCCAATTTTTCAGTTTTTGATTTGTTAAAAAAGTTTGAAATATCCAATAAATGTCGTTCCACTTCATGATTGTGTCCCACTTGTTGTTGATTCTTCACAAAAAAATACAGTTTTATATCTTTATGTTTGAAGCCTGAAATGTGGCAAAAGGTCGCAAAGTTCAAGGGGGCCGAATACTTTCGCAAGGCACTGTATGTGCCGAGCTTATCTGATGCTTTAAGCAAACTGTTTGATGAACTAATTAAGAAGCTCAAATGTCTAGAGTCCGACCTCAATTTATTTGCTTGTGCCAGGACTGACTTGCTGCACCATGTAAAAAAAGAAATACAAAAGAAAAGACAGCAAGTGACTTTGACTAGCACCGGTTATCTCTCTCTCCTCCCTGCTTCAGCAATGACCACAGAACATTAACAGTGTGTATCGAGCTGTCCGTATTGCTGAGGGTGCAACAAAATTTCCGTCAAAGTTATGTTTCGGAAAAACATTTCCTATTCCCTCAACCCTTGCTATCTTTACGTGACATGCAACCAATAGGGCTTGAGCTATTGCATATCATAATCACATCAATAAATTGGTTAAAACAAACTCTGAACACTGTAATACGTGACAGCGGAATGGATACAGAGGACGTGACAAATAGACTCAAAACGTGGGAATGTTTACTGGTTTCTCAGGAGGTAAAGGGGAAGTCAGATATGTGGAATAAATTTGACTAGTTGTGGAAAATACAGGAGATCAAGAAAAATAAAATAAGGAGCAAGCCCTGTGTGCATATTATGTGTGCCAAACAGGTTATACTGTTATATTTATAATTGACCGTTTGGGACAATGTAAACAACACTAAATAAATTATAAGCGTACCAGTGAGTTTGTTGTAAGCCTTTATAACAGCAAAGAATAAAAACAGTTCCATTCCTTTGTGAATGCAATTTTTGAAATGGAGCGGTTTAGGGCTATTTATTGTTTACGCTAATTATTCAATGGTTGCTTTATTTTATGTTAACCAAATTGCTTGTTTGCATTACAAATCATGAATGACTCATATATGCTTTGTGATGACATGAACAAATAAATGATTGATTGATACACTGCCGATTTTGCAGGTTTTCCTACTTACAAAGCATGTCATTTTTATCATAGGTGGATTTCAACTGTGAGAGACGGAATCTAAAACAAAAATCCAGAAAATCACATTGTATGATTTTAAAGTAATTAATTAGCATTTTATTGCATGACATAAGTATTTGATCACCTACCAACCAGTAAGAA
The DNA here is from genome assembly GCF_045791955.1 of Oncorhynchus clarkii lewisi. NCBI lineage: Eukaryota > Metazoa > Chordata > Actinopteri > Salmoniformes > Salmonidae > Oncorhynchus > Oncorhynchus clarkii. The sequence goes on from NC_092166.1 coordinate 54,430,419, forward strand.
TTCCGTCTCTCACAGACCTGTTAGTTTTTCTTTAAGAAACCCTCCTGTTCTCCACTCATTACCTGTATTAACTGCACCTGTTTGAACTCGTTACCTGTTTAAAAGACACCTGTCCACAGACTAAATCAAACAGACTCCAACCTCTCCACAATGGAAAAGACCAGAGAGCTGTGTAAGGACATCAGGGTAAAATTGTAGACCTGCACAAGGCTGGGATGGGCTACAGGACAATAGGCAAGCAGCTTGGTGAGAAGGCAACAACTGTTGGCGCAATTATTAGAAAATGGAAGAAGTTCAAGATGACAGTCAATCACCCTCGGTCTGGGGCTCCATGCAAAATCTCACCTCGTGGGGCATCAATGATCATGAGGAAGGTGAGGGATCAGCCCAGAACTACACGGCAGGACCTGGTCAATGACCTGAAGAGAGCTGGGACCACAGTCTCAAAGAAAACCATTAGTAACACACTACGCCGTCATGGATTAAAATCCTGCAGCGCACGCAAGGTCCCCCTGCACAAGCCAGCGCATGTCCAGGCCCGTCTGAAGTTTGCCAATGACCATCTGGATGATTCAGAGAAGGTCATGTGGTCTGATGAGACAAAAATAGATATTTTTGGTCTAAACTCCACTCGCCGTGTTTGGAGGAAGAAGGAGGATGAGTATAACCCCAAGAACACCATCCCAACCGTGAAGCATGGAGGTGGAAACATCATTCTTTGGGGATGCTTTTCTGCAAAGGGGACAGGACGACTGCACCGTATTGAGGGGAGGATGGATGGGGCCATGTATCGCAAGATCTTGGCCAACAACCTCCTTCCCTCAGTAAGAGCATTGAAGATGGGTCGTGGCTGGGTCTTCCAGCATGACAACGACCCGAAACACACAGCCAGGGCAACTAAGGAGTGGCTCCGTAAGAAGCATCTCAAGGTCCTGGAGTGGCCTAGCCAGTCTCCAGACCTGAACCCAATAGAACATCTTTGGAGGGAGCTGAAAGTCCGTATTGCCCAGCGACAGCCCGGAAACCTGAAGAATCTGGAGAAGGTCTGTATGGAGGAGTGGGCCAAAATCCCTGCTGAAGTGTGTGCAAACCTGGTCAAGAACTACGTGATGATCGTGATGTTTCCATAAATAGAGAAGTTTTTACTTCTTCACGCTAACTTTCTATTGTAATTGATTGTGTTAATTCATATGTTTTCATGTGAATGCCAAGTATGTCTACTTCACCATCCACCTATTTTATTGGTAAACTACAAGGTAGTGTAAACATTGTATTTTAATGATCCAATACATATTGTACACTTTTCATAATTCGGTTTTAGTCCAGAGAGGCTAGACAAGTGATCAAGATCTTCAATGAGACTGTGCAGTGATCCAGATTGGTCGGACTTTGAAAAAAAACTTGAGTCATCTGCATTCATTGACACATTTTGTTTTTAGCCCCTGGATTTCTAACCCCTTGATATTCTTGTTGGATCTGATTTTAATGGCTAGCATTTCAATGGGCATAATAAATAGATATGGTGACAATGGTTGTTTTAAAAGCTCAATACCTTCTGAGATGTAACCATTATTTACTATTTTACATCTGGGGTTGCTGTACATAACTTTAACCCATTGTATAAGAGATGAACCAACATCTAAGTAATACAGGCATTTATGTATATACATTGTAGTTGTACTTTATTAAATGCCTTTTAAAAACCTGCCTGGTATCTTTGATGTTTCATGATGTTCAGTTGTTTCAAGTAATTGTCGTATATTATCTCCATATGTATCGTCCATGTAAAACACCTGTCTGATCAGGATGAACAATATCTGGCATCCTGTCGGAATGTATCACAGCCTCGTACGGCAACTGCACCGCCCTCAACCACAAGGGTGGTGCGGTCTGCACAACGCATCACCAGGGGCAAACTACCTGCCCTCTGACACCTACAGTACCCGGTGTCACAGGAAGGCCAAAAAGATCATCAAGGACAACAACCACTCGAGCAAGTGCCTGTTCACACCACTATCATCCAGAAGGCGAGGTCAGTGCAGGTGCATCAAAGCTGGGACTGAGAGAAGCTGTTTTTCAATCAATCTATATCTAGGCCTTCAGACTGTTCACTATCACTAACTCAGTGAGGCTTCTGCCTACACTGAGACCCAATCACTGGACACTTTAATAAATGGATCACTTGTCACTTTAAACAATGCCACTTTAAATAATGCCACTTTAATATGTTTTCATATCTTACATTATTCATATCACATGTACATACTGTATTTTATACCATCTACTGCACCTTGCCTATGCCGCTCGGGCGTTGTTCATCCATACATTTATATGTACATATTCTCATTCACCCCTTTAGATTTGTGTGTATTAGGTCGTTTTTGGGGAATTGTTAGATATTACTGCACTGTTGGAACTAGAAGCATTTCGCTACACTCGCATTAACATCTGCTAACCATGTGTATGTGACCAATAAAATTTGATTAGATATATCGTAAAAAAGAAATGAAAACAATAATGTGCTTTTTGGTCTTGTAGGGTTTATGACTTTGTGGCTGTGGTAACTAGTAACGACCCCCTGAAGGAGGATCTCTTTATAATTGGTCCATTTTTAAACGACCTCCCCATAAGAAGTTGCCGCCACTATTTTAATGTAATTTCCTGTACTAAAGAGGAAATGCAACTTTAGGTTCCACCGCTGAAGAGGTTTGCACTAGTTACCACAGCCACAAAGTAAAAATAGTCTATCGTAAAAATGTATGCAAACCAAAATGACCTTTTTGGTTTTAATTTAAGGTTCGGTCTAGGCATAATGATAGCAGTGTGGTTAAGGTGATGGTTAGGTTTCAAATCTGATTTTAACAAGATCAATTGTAGAAATGGGTGTATCTAGTAATTAGTGATGTCCCTTCAAGCTTAGCTAGCATGCTAACTTATCTAGCTAATTATCTATTGTTGCTGGGTTGCTAGCTAGCTAGGACTCCGGTACACAGAAGACAGGAGGCGGAGGTGACACCGGCAGCTAGCTAGGACACCAGAGGGCAGTGTCCTTTTGTACCCGCCTGTCGGGCACTGCTTTCCCGCAGTTTCTATTATATATTTGTAAAGGATCGATAACTCTGCAACTCTTTAGGCTAGAAACAAGCTGTAAAAGGCACAAAGATATGGCTCGAGTGAACATGGGGATAGCTTTGTTAAGTCTCTATGGTTGAGTGATACGACCTTCAAAAGTCACTGACTTAAAACCGGTTTCTTTTACTTTGCTTTAAATTAGAATTTAGTTATATTTGACCATTTAAGACTGCCAAAATGAGCTAATTCACCTTCTGAAAACTGCAGACAATTACTTTTGACTATATATGGAAAATTCTACACATACTTTAAAAGTTAGTTCAAAATAGATTTGAGCTATTAGAGGGTAACAAGGCCAGAAGACCAATGTTCAAACCAATGATGTCTATAAACCCTGGATGATTGACAGGGGCACTGTACTGAAGCCAATGCGCAGCCATCTTGGTACTCCTCCTCCGGTGTCAAAAAATATTTTGGACTCTATAGAAATTAATTTATTGAATCATCTACATTTGTTTTGACATGTGTATTCTATTACAGGACACCTTAATACATATTTGTAAAATATATTATGTGAGCTAAACATAACAAAATTGATTAAAAAACATTTTTTTTTTTCATTATTAAAGTTATTATTTTGGTACTAATGTTACTGTCCCCACTACAACCACAAAAAAATACTTGAATACCTATAATTTTAGAATTCCGTTCATTCCAATGGATTACTGTGCCTACTGGGGAGTGCCAATATGGCCAACCGGTGGCTTCAAAGCCTCTCAATGGGTGGGTGAATTTTGGCCCATTCCTCCTGGCAGAGCTGGTGTAACTGAGTCAGGTTTGTAGGCCTCCTTGCTCGCACACACTTTTTCAGTTCTGCCGACACATTTTCTATAGATTTGAGGTCAGGGTTTTGTGGCCACTCCAATACCTTGACTTTGTTGTCCTTAAGCCATTTTGCCACAACTTTGGAAGTATGCTTGGGGTCATTGTCCATTTGGAAGACCCATTTGCGACCAAGCTTTAACTTCCGGACTCACGTCTTGAGATGTTGCTTCAATATATCCACATCATTTTCCATTTTCATGATGCCATCTATTTTGTGAAGTGGACCAGCCCCTCCTGCAGCAAAGCACCCCTACAACATGATGCTGCCACCCCTGTGCTTCACGGTTGGGATGGTGTTCTTTGGCTTGCAAGCCTCGTTTTACTGTGGATATAGATACTTTTGTACCGGTTTCTTCCACCATCTTCCACAATGTCCTTTGATGTTGTTCTGGGATTGATTTGTACTTTTAGCACCAAAGTACGTTCATCTCTAGGAGACAGAACACGTCTCCATCCTGAGCGATATGACGGCTGCATGGTCCCATAATGTTTATACTTGCGCACTATTGTTTGTACAGATGAATGTGGTGACTTCAGGCATTTGGAAATTGCTCCCAAGGATGAACCAGACTTGTGGAGGTCAACAATTTTTGTCTAAGGTCTTGGCTGATTTCTTTGAATTTCCCATGATGTCAAGCAAAGAGGCACTGAGTTTGAGGGTAGGCCTTGAAATATATCCACAGGTACACTCCATTTGACTCAAATGATCTCAATTAGCCTATCAGTAGCTTCTAAAGCCATTACATAATTTTCTGGAATTTTCCAAGCTGTTAAAAGGCACAGTCAACTTAGTGTATGTAAACTTCTGACCCACTAGAATTGTGATACAGTGAATTATAAGTGAACTAATCTGTCTGTAAACAATTGTTGGAAAAATTACTTGTCATGCACAAAGAAGTTGTCTTAACCGACTTGCCAAAACTATGGAGTAGTTGAAATCTAGTTTTAGTGACTCCAACCTAAGTGTATGTAAACTTCCGACTTCAACTGTGTGCGTGTGCGCGTGCACACACACACTGTCATATACACTCAAGTGAAATGCAAACTCATTGTAAGAAACTTTTTCATCCAAGAATCCATTCGTGTGAAGCCACTACAAATAAATTTAAAGAAATTCCTTCATTTCAAATTCCAATTTGCACCCCATGAAGGATTGCAATATCGGCTATTGTATCCAGTAAGATCATCATTGATTCAATTTCAACCTTGTGTGAAGAAAGAGATTAACAAAAACCTCAGTTCTTCCTTCACTATGGTTCACACTTTTCTATCTCATTTTGTTCTTGTTCAAGTTTCTTCTTCTAAGGAATGTTTAGCATTTTATTGACAGCTCCATATCTGGGTCTGATGCAGAAGCTTCAGAAGCACGGTTTCTCCTGAAAGACGGGCATGCCATTCCTGACACCTGAATCAATAAGCAACTTGGCACGCTCGTTACCTGTAGCTAATTACCACATCCATCTCTCCCAGTGTCAAAGCGCTCTTCCTCCTCTCTCACTCGCTCCTCTCTCTCTCTTGCTGAGTACACAGAGGACCAACACCCGGACAGCTGATGAAACTGAGGAGATATTCTGTCTGCAATAATGCCCTTTCATGGGAAAAAACTGATTCTGAGTGGCTGTGCTCCTGCCCAGTCACGTGAAATCCATAGATTAGGGCCTAATGAATTCATTTCAATTGACTGATTTCCTTATATGAACTGTAACTCAGTAAAATGGTTGAATTGTTGCATATTGCGTTTATGTTTCTGTTCAGTATGTGTGTGTATGTATATCATTTGTTTTTCAACAGGAAAATGACCAAACACACCTCCAGGCTGTGTAAGGGCTATTTTACCAAAAAGGAGAGTGATCGTGTTGCATCAGATGACATGTGCCCCCTTCCGGTACCGGAGGTACCATGAAGGAATAAGTGATGTTGATGACTCAGAACCATGTCTAAACCCATTGCCTGAAGAGAGTCGGCTGGTGACCAATCCTGTTCTTGCCTTGAGTTTGATACTCAGCTATTGCTTATGTTCCCAGAGTAAGCGGCATAATGCCACCGTTGAGACAGACACTCACAAGCAACACACTCCTGTCAGCAGCCGTTGCTTCTTATTTTTTCTCTGCTCGCCCCAAGTATTGCTGATTCCAAACTCGAAGTCCTCCGGTCCTGACTTCAGAGTCTTGAAAAGCTATTTTCATATTGTCGGCATGATGCGTTGATAATGAAGTGCACTGGGCTTTTGCTGGTTGGTTCTCCTCCGGGTCTTTCTCACTCAAACACCCACAGTCATATCCACACGCATCCCCCGAGCACTGGCCCCTTCCATTACATCTGTTGAATTTTCAAATCCAAACAAGGAGAGGTCTCAACACCCCAGGAAGAAAAAACATTTGAGAGAACCAATCAATGCATCCGCTTCATTTCTGAGCGACTATTGCATTAACAAATGGCCTCTTTTCCAGACCAGCTAGTCACAGCTCTTCCTTGCTGTGTGGTCATGTGGGTCGCGTCAGCAAGGCTAGCTCTTCCCTAGTAAAAGGTGGAATGAATGTCTTTGATCAAGCTATTGGGGAGTAGTGCATTGTTGGATGTTGTGGGGTTTTGTGAACTGAACTGAACAGCACACACACAGCTCTGTGCTGACATTTCTTACAATACCTTTTTGAGCACAATGCTCCCAAATTCAAATTCCAGGTAGCACAGTAAAATATTTAGGAGCGTGTGCGACCAAAATGTTAGCACTGTAAAGCTATTACACACACGCACACTCACACTCCCTGCTGGATCAGGAGGAAAGTGCCAGGGCCTATAGGGATGTGTTTGTGACGTATTCCAGAGGACGTGTGAATTTGAGGCAGTGTTTATTTTCGGTCCTCTGTCCCTTTTCGTTATTTGTGTTATTGCATAAAATTCATGCCAAATGTTGCTGAGGGAATGGGGGTCACCTTTATCATTGCACAACAGTCCTATTCCAAAAGAGTGAGATCCCCCGAGGACTTTCTCTGTTAGCTTTTTCATTTTGAGGCCAACTGAACTTCCCCACTCCGAGCAGAAGCCGACTGCACACAGCAAATAATAGTGCCTGCTAACTGTTACTTCCTTTTTGCTTCGCCCTCAGCTGATGTTGGCGGCGTCCTATTGGTTGTTGCTGGCACCGGCGATAGACATGGCAGAGGATTTGGGAAAGTATGGCTCGTTTGTGTTCGTCCCTGTGGCGGTGGGTGTTGCCCTCGGCGCGGCCTTCGTCTACCTGGCTGACCTCATGATGCCTGCTCTGGTGAGTCTTGTTGGTGCTGCAGCCTCCCGGAAATGAACTTAATTCACACATACAGTACATACCACTCTGTCATGTCAAACACAATAGCCGAAGAGGTTGGCCTCTATACATTGTTTGCTCATACACCACAGGTAATATCAATCAATCAAGCTTTATTTATATAGCACATTTCTTAGAACAAATGCAATTTACAATTTAAAGTGCTTGACAAATAAAATGTAGGTCTACCTGTTGGAAATGAGGTAAAGGCGGGAAAATAAATCAGGACAGGATGAGGGTTGGATAGAGGGTGAGTTATAAGCCACACTTATATGCTGGCCTTGTTATTATTGACAGTAGTGACGTGAGAGAGGGGTTTGAATTCCATTAAGTGTAATCACTCCTATTAAAGGTTTTCTGCTTCACTAAGTCACATCAACATCCTATTGTTACATGGCAGCAGATACTCCCATTTAGATGGCAAATTAGATTATATGATATTGTTACATACAGTGGTTTCCATTCTGTACTAGCGCAGTGGACCATCACTGGTAAATGTATCAAAAAGGTAAGTAGGATGGTGCAATGAGGCCAATCTTGTAACCTAAACCATTTGCAATTGGTGACAAATTGATGTACTGTCAGCTAAAAAAGTAGGAAAAGTAGGCTATTCCTTAAACATCATCCTAACACCCTACATACATCTTTTCACAGCGATTACAGGCTTTAACACAAATCATTACGGTTGTCCCCACCATCCTCTTCCTCCTCACCTCCATCTCTCTCCCACTACATCTCCTGTTCCTCTCCCCTGGTTTCCCCAGTGATGACAGTGGGAAGACGGAGCAGAGTGGAATCGGGGGGGAGACGCAGGGGTCTTGGCTGTGGGCTGGGGTGCCCCTCTGGGGGGTCGGACCAGGCTGTTTGGACAGCTGCTGGTGTCAATTTTACTGGCTCCTGGGCAAACACTGGGCCCTGAATGATAGCAGGAGAGAGGGGGAGTGCGGATGGGTGGTGGAGGCAGTGCCAGCCTAGCGGCAGCAGCACCCGAGTCTGTCGAGCCCCCGTTCTGACAACCCTCAACCTGGTGATAAGGCTGCCCTGTACCTGGAAATCACTGTATCTGCATCGATCTCTCTCTCTTTCTCTTCCCTATCAACACTACTGTTTTCCCCAGTCACGGTCTTTTGTGCGCCAGCAGCGTTTCTAGGATAAGGGAAAACAAACGTCAGGTGGTTGGGTGACTGCGGAGCAAGCTGTTGCAGGATTAAGTGTCATAGGACCATGAACTGTATCTCCGTATGTGGGAGCAAGGGCTTTGTCAGGGAGATGATACTGACTTAACTGGACCTGGTCAAACACTTTCAAACAAAGCCACAGCTTTGCACAAGGTACAAGTCGGGTAACAGGATGTTGCCCCACGCAATGGGAGTGTTGCATCATGGGAGATAACATTAGCTCCCATCCATAGCTTCCTGTGGCACACAGCCAAGGGCCAAGTGTGCACAATGCCAACATGTTCGGCCCTATTTTGATTTGTTTAACACTTTTTTGGTTAATACATGATTCTATATGTGTTATTTCATCGTTGTGATGTCTTCACCTTTACTCTACAATGTAGAAAATAGTAAAAATAAAGAAAAACCCTTGAATGGGTAGGTGTGTTCAAACTTTTGACTGGTCCCCAAAAATATATGGGGGATTGGAAATGATGCAGTCAATGACATTGATGGAAGCAAAAATCTATCTGCAGTATTAAAGGTGATTTACCCCCTAAAAATGTTTTAAATATATGTATCCACTACAGGAACAAGATCATCCACATGTATTGATCACATTTTTTATAATACTGTAGAACCTTGTTCTAAAGCTGTGTTCGCACCCATTGGATGTAGTGATCACAATATAGTGGCTATATCCAGGATTTCCAAAGTTCCAGAAGCTTGGCATAAAATGGTATATAAGAGATCATACAAAATATTTTGCTGTGACTCTTAAGTGGATGATGTTATGAATATTTGTTGGTCTGATATGATTAATAAGGAGCATCCAGACGCTGCACTTGATGAATTTAGGAAATTACTTCCAATTATTGAGGATACAATCTTCCCAGCAGAGTCATTAGATCATTTATTTTGGTACTGTCCATATGTAGCTCGTTTTTAGTCACAGGTCCAGGAATGGCTGAAGAATTGCAACATTTACCTAGAACTAACGCTGCAGATAGCAATACTGGGTGATTTGAAAAGTCATAGTCAATCAATCAATAATATAATTGTTTAGCAACATTTTTTATCTGTAATTTACAATCTGTAGAAGCTATGAGAATAGAACGGTTCAGTACTTTTGTGTAGCACCACAGCACAGTTGAAAAAATATATGGCAAATAGAAATCCAAAATGGATGGTGTTAAGAGATAGATGGGAGGGGTTGAAGGGGAATGAAGGGTGGGATTAATAACAACAAGATAACCAATGTAAAGCATATGGGGTCTGTAAAATGTATATAGGTTCATAAATGTTGTGAAATAGCACAGTTACAAATAGAAATCAAACTGGATGGACATTAGAAATAGAGGAAGGACTAAAAACATACTAAATATAACTATTGTAAAATAGATGGTGTCTGTAAAATGTGTATAAGATGAAGGTAGAAGCCTAAGGTGTTATTGTTTATTAGTTTACTCCAATTGGGGGAGGGGTGGTAGGGTTTTCAGGGAATAATAAAGGTATATTTAAAAAAAAGTGTGTATATGTATGAATGTTTATGTGTGTGTGTGTGTATATATATATATATATATATATATATATATATATATATATATATATATATATATATATATATATACATTTTTTAGAATATACCTTTATTTATTTATTTAATTATATAGTTGAAGTCGGAAGTTTACATACACTTTTTCAACCGCGCCAAAACTATAGTTTGATAAAAAGAAATTTGTGGAAAGTCGGTTAGGACATCTACTTTGTGCATGACACAAGTAATTTTTCCAACTATTGTTTACAGACAGAGTGAATTATAAGGGAAATAATCTAGCAAAATTCCAGTGGGTCAGAAGTTTACATACACTAAGTTGACTGCCTTTAAACAGCTTGAACAGTTCCAGAAAATGATTTCATGGCTTTAGAAGCTTCTGAGAGGCTAATTGACATCATTTGAATCAATTGGAGGTGTACCTGTGGATGTATTTCAAGGCCTACCTTCAAACTCAGTGCCTCTTTGCTTGACATGAAACATCAAAAGAAATCATCCAAGACCTCAGAAAAAGTCTGGTTCATCCCTGGGAGCAATTTCCAAACGCCTGAAGGTACCAACTTCACCTGTACAAACAATACTACGCAAGTATAAACACCATGGGACCACTCAGCTGTCATACCGCTCAGGAAGGTGACGTGTTCTGTCTCCTAGAGCTGAACGTACTTTGGTGGGAAAAGTGCAAATCAATCCCAGAACAACAGCGAAGGACCTTGTGAAGATGCTGGAGGAAACGGTTACAAAAGTATATATCCACAGTAAAACAAGTCCTATATCGACATAACCTGAAAGGCCGCTCAGCAAGGAAGAAGCCACTGCCCCAAAACTGCCATTAAAAAGCCAGACTACGGTTTGCAACTGCACATGGGGACAAAGATCGTACTATTTAGAGAAATATCCTCTGGTCTGATGAAACAAAATAGAACTGTTTGGCCATAATGACCATCATTGTTTGGAGGAAAAGGGGGGAGGCTTGCAAGCCGAAGAACACCATACCAACCGTGAAGCACGGGGGTGGCAGCATCATGTTGCGGGGGTGCTTTGCTGCAGGAGGGACAATAATGTGGATATATTGAAGCAACATCTCAAGACATCAGTCAGGAAGTTAAAGCTTGGTCGCAAATGGCTCTTCCAAATGGACAATTACCCCAAGAATTATTCCAAAATTGTGGCAAAATAGCTTAAGGACAACAAAGTCAAGGTATTGGAGTGGCCATCACAAAGCCCTGACATCAATCTCATAGAATATTTGTGGGCAGAACTGGAAAAGTATGTGTGAGCAAGGATGACTACAAACCTGACTCAGTTACACCAGCTCTGTCAGGAGGAATGGGCCAAAATTCACCCAATTTATTGTGGGAAGCTTGTGGAAGGCTACCCGAAACGTTTGACCCAAGTTAAACAATTTAAAGGCAATGCTACCAAATACTAATTGAATGTATGTAAACTTCTGACCCACTGTGAATGTGGTGAAATAAATCATTCTCTACTATTTTTCTGACATTTCACATTCTTAAAATAAAGTGGCAATCCTAATTGACCTAAAAGAGGGGATTTTTACTGGGATTAAATGTCAGGAAATGTGAAAAACTGAGTTTAAATGTATTTGGCTAAGGTGTATGTAAACTTCCGACTTCAACTTTATATGGATATATATTTACCCCAAAAATATGGGGGATTGGAAATGAATTACATTGATGGAAGCAGCAATCTATCCACAATATTAAAGCTTATCCACCCCTTAAAATTACAATAATATTTAACGCTTATCTAAAAGGACCTCATTACTTTTTCTCTGCACTTCTTCTGCGGCCAAGTCTTCTGCTTTCCACTTTTGACTTTCCCTGTACTTCCCGATGGCTAATAACACACCCATCTAACTGAGAGGCAGGGGTGTCTTAAAAAATATGTGTCAGAAAATGTATGTTTGTAAGGAGGAGAGGAACACCTCATTAACCTCCCCTCTCTCCTTGTCACACCATCAGATTTACCCTGGAACTGGAATCTATTCCCCCTCTTCTCTCTTGTGGCTAGCAATTATGCTAATTTGCCTTCAAGACTCCTCAACTAGTGGGGTGTAACTTATTTTTGGCGACATTTTAATTTGTCACCTTTTAGAAAGTGCCTTGTACTTTCTACTTGGTATCTGTTGATAATTGGTCAAGTTCTCGTGTAAGACTTTCCAGTATTTATTCTTACCTCACTGAAAGTCTAAAAGTATTGGCGCGGCCTCTGACCGGAGATTTGAAAGGCTCGCAGAGACAAAATGTTGCTCTTTTAAAGCTAATTTAATTCAATTTTTCTGCAATGGTACACTTTTTGCCATAGCATGAAACACAGTATAAGCAATCTGACATTATATAAAGAAATCTTACATTTATTGAATTTTAGATTCTCCCTGACTGTCTGGTTTTAATTTTGGTGATTTTTTTGTCCTAAAATATATAGCTCCATTATCTTTCCTACATACTTTTTTATCTGGTTTTAATCGTTTAAGTTTACACTAAAAACGTTTTGGCTGTAAAATACAGCTATTAATGCTCTCAATGTTTAAGTAGGTAGGCCTACTCCCTCTTATCAATGTTCTGCGTGTACACACACACACAGGCACATTCTAAATTAGTGTTCTCCCAATTTCTGATTGGAATGTTGACTCCACTTAGGTTGGAGTCATTAACTTGTTTTTCAACCACTCCACAAATTTCTTGTTAACAAACTATAGTTTTGGCAAGTCGGTTAGGTCTAGAGGTCGACCGATTAATCGGAATGGCCGATTAATTAGGACCGATTTCAAGTTTACATAACAATCTGAAATCGTTATTTTTGGTCACCGATTTGAACGTTTTTTTTTTTTTTACACCTTTATTTAATCTTTATTTAACTAGGCAAGTCAGTTAAGAACACGTTCTTATTTTCAATGACGGCCTAGGAACGGTGGGTTAACTGCCTTGTTCAGGGGCAGAACGACAGATTTTCACCTTGTTAGCTCGGGGGATTCAATCTTGCAACCTTACAGTTAACTAGTCCAACGCTCTAAACACCTGCCTCTCATTGCACTCCACGAGGAGACTGCCTGTTACGCAAATGCAGTAAACCAAGGTAAGTTGCTAGCTAGCATTAAACTTATCTTATAAAAAACAATCAATCAATCATAATCACTAGTTAACTACACATGGTGATGATATTACTAGTTTATCTAGCGTAGTCCTGCGTAAATGATGTGGTGCGTATCGTTACTCCAATGTATACCTAACCATGAACATCAATGCCTTTCTTAAAATCAATACACAGAAGTATATATTTTTAAACCTGCATATTTAGCTAAAATAAATCCAGGTTAGCAGGCAATATTAACCAGGTGAAATTGTGTCACTTCTCTTGTGTTCATTGCATGCAGAGTCAGTGTATATGCAACAGTTTGGGCCGCCTAATTTGCCAGAATGTTACGTAATTATGACATAACATTGAAGGTTGGGCAATGTAACAGGAATATTTAGACTAATGGATGCCACCCCTTAGATAAAATACGGAACGGTTCCGCATTTCACTGAAAGAATAAATGTCTTGTTTTCGAGATGATAGTTTCCGGATTCGACCATATTAATGACCTCAGGCTCGTATTTCTGTGTGTTATCATGTTATAATTAAGTCTATGATTTGATATTTGATAGAGCAGTCTGACTAAGCGGTGGTAGGCAGCAGCAGGCTCGTAAGCATTTATTCAAACAGCACTTTCGTGCGTTTTGCCAGCAGCTCTTCGTTGTGCGTCAAGCATTGCGCTGTTTATGACTTCAAGCCTATCAACTCCTGAGATGAGGCTGGTGTAACCAATGTGAAATGGCTAGCTAGTTAACGGGGTGCGCGCTAATAGCGTTTAAAACGTCACTCGCTCTGAGACGTGGAGTGGTTGTTCCCCTTGCTCTGCATGGGTAACGCTGCTTTGAGGGTGGCTGTTGTCGTTGTGCTCCTGGTTCGAGCCCAGGGAGGAGCGAGGAGAGGGACGGAAGATATACTGTTACACTGGCAATACTAAAGTGCCAATAAGAACATCCAATAGTCAAAGGTTAATGAAATACAAATGGTATAGAGAGAAATACAGTGGGGCAAAAAAGTATTTAGTCAGCCACCTATTGTGCAAGTTCTCCTACTTAAAAAGATGAGAGGCCTGTAATTTTCATCATAGGTACACTTCAACTATGACAGACAAAATTAGAGAAAAAAGTCCAGAAAATCACATTGTAGGATTTTTTAAGAATTTATTTGCAAATTATGGTGGAAAATAAGTATTTGGTCACCTACAAACAAGCAAGATTTCTGGCTCTCACAGACCTGTAAATTCTTCTTTAAGAGGCTCCTCTGTCCTCCACTCGTTACCTGTATTAATGGCACCTGTTTGAACTTGTTATCAGTATAAAAGACACCTGTCCACAACCTCAAACAGTCACACTCCAAACTCCACTATGGCCAAGACCAAAGAGCTGTCAAAGGACACCAGAAACAAAATTGTAGACTTGCATCAGGCTGGGAAGACTGAATCTGCAATAGGTAAGCAGCTTGGTTTGAAGAAATCAACTATGGGAGCAATTATTAGGAAATGGAAGACATACAAGACCACTGATAATCTCCCTCGATCTGGGCTCCACACAAGATCTCACCCCGTGGGGACAAAATGATCACAAGAACGGTGAGCAAAAATCCCAGAACCACACGGGGGGACCTAGTGAATGACCTGCAGAGAGCTGGACCAAAGTAACAAAGCCTACCATCAGGAACACACTACGCCGCCAGGGACTCAAATCCTGTAGTGCCAGACGTGTCCCCCTGCTTAAGCCAGTACATGTCCAGAGCCGTCTGAAGTTTAGAAAATCTTTGGAGGGAGTTTAAAGCCCGTGTTGCCCAGCAACAGCCCCAAAACACCACTGCTCTAGAGGAGATCTGCATGGAGGAATGGGCCAAAATACCAGCAACAGTGTGTGAAAACCTTGTGAAGACTTACAGAAAACATTTGACCTCTGTCATTGTCAACAAAGGGTATATAACAAAGTATTGAGAAACTTTTGTTATTGACCAAATACTTATTTTCCACCATAATTTGCAAAAAAATATATTAAAAATCCTACAATGTGATTTTCTGGATTTTTTTCTCTCATTTTGTCTGTCATAGTTGAAGTGTACCTATGATGAAAATTACAGGCCTCTCATCTTTTTAAGTGGGAGAACTTGCACAATTGGTGGCTGACTAAATACTTTTTTGCTTTACTGTAGTCCTATAATTCCTACAATAACTACAACCTAAAACTTCTTACCTGGGAATATTTAAGACTCTTGTTAAAAGGAACCACCAACTTTCATATGTTCTCATGTTCTGAGCAAGGAACTTAAACATTAGCTTTCTTACATGGCAAATATTGCACTTTTACTTTCTTCTCCAACACTTTGTTTTTGCATTATTTAAACCAAATTGAACATGTTTCATTATTTATTTGAGGCTAAATTGATTTTATTGATGAATTATATTAAATTAAAATAAGTGTTCATTCAGTATTGTCGTCATTGTCATTAATACAAATACATTTTAAAAAATCGGCAGATTTTAATCGGTATCTGCTTTTTTTGGTCCTCCAATAATCTCAATCGGTATCGGCGTTGAGAAATCATAATCGGTCTACCTCTAGTTAGGACATCTACTTTGTGCATGACACAAGTCATTTTTCCAACAATTGTTTACAGACAGATTATTTAACTTATAATTCACTATATCACAATTCCAGTGGGTCAGAAGTTTACATACACTAAGTTGACTGTGCCTTTAAACAGCTTGGAAAATTCCAGAAAATTGAATTGTGGGAAACTGAGTTTAAATGTATTTGGCTAAGGTATGTAAACTTCTGACTTCAGCTGTAGACAAAAAGAACTGGCTCTATGGGTACAAATAACAAAAGCATTTAAACCTGTCCAACAATGTTATGAATTCCACAGAATTTTGAACATAACAGATCAGCCAGGTCTAAGTTTATACTACAGTTATGAGATGTAGCCTTGGCTTCTCATCAAACCTGACAGAGCTTCAGAGGATCTGCAGAGAAGAATGGGAGAAACTCCCCAAATACAGGTGTGCCAAGTTTGTAGCGTCATACCCAAGAAGACTGGAAGCTGTAATCACTGCCAAAGGTGCTTCAACAAAGTACTGAGTAAAGGGTCTGAATATTTATGTAATTGTCATATAAAAAAAAAAAAGTTTTTGCAAAAATGTTCAAAAATCATAGTTTTGCTTTGTCATTATGTGGTATTGTTTGTAGATTGATGCAAACATTTAAAAAAAATCAATTTTAGAATTAAGCTGTAACATAGCAAAATGTAGAAAAAGTCAAGGGGTCTGAATACTTTCCAGATGCACTGTAGAAATATCTCATTTAGGTAAGTATTCACACCCCTTTTCAGCTCAGGTGCATCCAATTTCCTTTGATCCTCCTTGAGATTTCACTACAGCTTGATTGGAGTCCACAATGGCCAATTGAATAGTTTGGACATAATTTAGAAAGAAACACACCTGTCTATATAAGGTTCCACAGTTGACAGTGCATGTCAGAGCAGAAACTATTCCATGAAGTCCAAGGAACCTTCTGTAGCTCTCCAATGTAGAATTGTGATGAGGGGGAAGCGTATAAAACAATGTCTAGAGTGTTGAACGTTTCCCCTGAGAACAGTGGTCTCCATCATTGGGAAATGTAAAAAATATGGAACTACCCAGACTCTGCATGGAGGTGACCGTCCAACCAAACTGAGCAACCGGGCAAGAAGGACCAAGAAGCCATTGACCACTCAGACAGAAGTACTGCATTTATTGGATGAGTCTCTACAGCACTTTACCGATCTGGGCTTTATGGCAGAGTGGCCAGACGGAAGACAGTCCTGAGAAAAAGGCACATGATGGCATGCCTGAGGTTTGCAAAAAGGCACGTGAAAGACAGAGTATAAGGCAAAATATTCTGTGGTCTGATGAGACAAATTTTGCTATTTGGCCTGAATGCAAAGCTTCATGTCTGAAGAAAATAAGACAGAACTCATTTCCCATCGAACACCACCCCTACCGTGAAGCATGGTGATGGCACGTGATGCAACGATATTACATTTTTGGCCGCTACCGATATCCAATATTTTCCTTGCCAAAAAAAACGATAATGATAACTGATATTTAACATTTTTGAGGCCTTTTAAGCATTCTACTACAGTTAAATAGATAACACACACGCGGACGCAGCGGTCTAAGGCACTGCATTTCAGTGCAAGAGGTGTCACCGTAGTCCCTGGTTCGAATCCAGGCTGTATCACTTCCGGCTGTAATTGGAAGTCCCATAGGGCAGCGCACAATTGACCCAGCGCTGTCCAGGTTTGGCTGGGGTAGGCCGTCATTGTTTGTTATACAATTATTTGTTCTTAACTGACTTGCCAAGTTAAATAAAGGTCACACACACACACACACACACACACACACACACACACACTCCACTGAACCAAAAGTTATTTTGTTGGCATTTAAGTATGTCCCCATTACCAGTAAAACATAATCAAAACCTATTTCTTCCACTTACTTGCTGTGATGTTTCGTTGTTCATTTGTTCAGTCGTTTCATTCTCAACCAGGATTTCATTGTGTCAAGTTTCAGCTCTGTCTGTCCATGGCTTCTCTTCCTCTGTGCGCACTTTCGCTGTGTCCGTTTCCATCTTGCCAGCTGCATCCGTTTCTTGTCTGCATCGAAGTAGCAGTCCTTGTACATGGCATCGAGCATGGTGGCGACACAGTAAAGAGAGAATGCCACCATATCGCTTGTTCACAGCCTGTGTCTGCAGTTTTGTTGAGCAGGCGTTTCAATACCATGACAGAGGATATCACGTCTGCTGCAGGTGCAGTTGCTGAGCTTATTTCTTGAGTCAGTTGTTTGAATGGAGCTAGCTAGTGTGTTCATGTTTCCAAGTTTCAAAAATGTTCTGAAATGGCAGCAGCGGTATGACAACCAGCACATTCATGAGCATGAAATACGACTTGCCTCTGTATCGAAATCCTCGACGACCCACTGTGCTGTCAGACTCAGCATGCTCATGGGGTTGATATTGATGGTTCAAATGTCAGTCATGAAGCTAATCGCAGTGACGCTATTACTGTGTGACTGCGGTAGGGCAACATCTGAAAAATAGCGCACTTGGTAGTGTGCACCAGTGTTCGACCAGTCGGCGAAAACCAACATCACCCACGACAGAGAACGGTTGATTGTCAAGGGCAATGAATTCCATTGTCTTGGTGTTAATGGATTTCGCCCTAGAGTCGTCTCGCTGACTGGTCGACTTGCTGGCTGCTTGATCCACACAGCAGACATTGTGGGCTAGGTTAGGAATACAGTTCTGCACGTGTAGTGCAAAATCTTACATGGTGTCATTATGTTATATAGGTATGCATGTCAGCTTTGACATCGGTTTTGCACATCGGCGTTAAACTAGACATCGGGTCGATGTCATTTTTAGCTAATATCTGCCAATTCCGATTTCTTCACCGATATATCGTGCATCCCTAGTGGTGGCAGCATCATGCTAAGGGGATGCTTTTTAGTGGCAGGGACTGGGAGACTTGAAGAAAGAGGGAACAATGAATGGAGCCAAATACAGGCAAATCCTTGATGAGAAGCTACTTCAGAGTACAAACGACCTTAGACTGGGGCGAAGATTTATGTTCCAACAGGACAATGACCCCAAGCATATAGCCAATGCAATGCTGGAATGGCTTCAGAACAAGATTGAGACAGTCCTTGAGTGGCTCAGACTTGAATCCCATTAAACATCTGTGTAAAGACTTCAAGATTGCTGTTCACTGCCACTCCCCATCTACATTAACAGAGCTTGAGAAAATCTGCAAGGAAGGATGGGAGCAAATCCTCAAATCCAGATGTGCAAAGCTGATACAGACATGCCCATTACGACTCAATGCTGGAATGACAGCCAAAGGTGCTTCAAGAAAGTATTGACTCAGGGGTGTGAGTACTTATGTGAATTAGATTTCTCTATTTCATTTTCAATAAATGTGCAAATATGTCTAAAAACACGTTTTCACTTTGTGGTTATGGGTTATTGTGTGTAGATGGGTGAGAAAAACATAAACCTAATCCATTTTGAATTCGGCTATAATAGCAAAATGTGGAATAAGTCAAGGGGTATGTATACTTTCTGCAGGCACTATGGAGATACCACAGTTAATGGCATGGCTTTAGGTTTTGGTCCAAAATGATTTGTAGTTCTCGAAGTGAATTATTTTCAGTTGTCCAGCTGTCAGATCTTCTCTCTCACTTACCAGGCAGCACCAAGCTGTTTGTGGGTTGCCGTCTCCACGGGGCCCTGTCTTTAAGCATTAAGGGGCCACAGTGGGTTAATCCAGTGTGTGTCTGTGAGGAGCGGCTCCAGGAAGAGCCCAGGTGAGATGCTTAACTAATTGGCCCGGGGCGGTTAGATTGCCTCAGCCAACCCGGCCCCCGCTGTGTGTCAGGATTTAGGATGTGAGATACAGCATTAATGATGGCCCCGTCGGCCGGCATTAGAACCAGCCTCCTGCGCCGCTGTCGTTAAAAACACCAGGAGTCCACTGCCCTGCATCGGCTTCAGTTTGTCTCGATACTAACAGGAGAATCTCCTTATAAAGTTCAGCTGCCCCCTCGCAAGGAAAGAGAAGCAAGCCACCAAGGGCTTTCATCTCAAAAGAGTGGAAATGAAGAGAGGAAGAGATGACGAGAGAGAGAGAGAAACAGAGAAAGGTCCCGTGTGACTCAGTTGGTAGAGCATGGAGCTTAGGGCTGGCACAATTACCGTACGGTGCCTTCGAAAAGTATTCAGATCCCTTGACTTTTACAGCCTTATTCTAAAATTGATTTAAAAATGATCCTCTACAATCTACACACAATTCTCAATAATTAAAATGTATTGAAAATAAAAAACAGATGCCTTATTTACATTAGTATTCAGACCCTTTGCAATGAGACTTGAAATTGATCTCATGTGCATCCTGTTTCCATTGATCATCCTGATGTTTCTACAACTTGACTTGAGTCCACTTGTGTTAAATTCAATTGATTGGACATGATTTAGAAAGGCACACACCTGTCTATATAAGGTCCCACAATTAACAGTGCATGTCAGAGCAACAACCATTGCGGTCGAAGGAACTGTCCGTAGAGCTTCGAGACAGGATTGTGTCAATCTGCACAGATCTGGCTAAGGGTTCCAAAACAATTCTGCAGCATTGAAGGTCCCCAAGAACACAGTGGCCTCCATCATTCTTAAATGGAAGAAGTTTGGAACCACCAAGTCTCTTCGTAGAGCTGACCGCCCGGCCAAACTGAGAAATTTGGGGAGAAGGGCCTTGGTCAGGGAGGTGACCAAGAACCCGACAGCACTCCAGAGTTCCTCTGTGGAGATGGGAGAACCTTCCAGAAGGACAACCATCTCTGCACCGCTCCACCAATCAGGCCTTTATGATAGAGTGGCCAGACAGAAGCCATTCCCCAATAAAAGGCACATGACAGCCCACTTGGAGTTTGCAAAAGGCACTTGAAGACTCTCAGACCGGATCACTTCTGGAGGAAACCTGGCACCATCCCTAGAGTGAAGCATGGTGGTGTCAGCATCATGCTGTGGGGATGTTTTTCAGTGGCAGGGACTGGGAGACTAGTCAGGATCGAGAGAAAGACATTTCGTTTTTTTAAATTGAATAAATTAGCAAACATTTCTAAAATCCTGTTTTTGCTTTGTCATTATGGGGTATTGTGTGTAGATTGATGAGGGAAAAAAACAATTTCATCCATTTTAGAATAAGGCTGTAACCTAACAAAATGTGGATAAAGTCAAGGGGTCTGAATACTTTCTGAAGGCACTGTATATGCCTAACCATGTAACTGATGGTTATGGATGAAGACCATATTGAAAATAAAATAACTGTCAAAAAATGATTTAGAGATGTATTTATTTTACGAACAGCTGACTGAAGACTGGACGGCTGGGCATTATGCCTTCATTGACTTGAATGGGAATGCCCATTCTATTCAAATATATTTAAACTTCAATGGAGACTTGCTCGCGTGACTCGTGTGCGCTGCGTTTGTCTCGTTCCAGCCAATGGGTGGGGGAGGGGTGAGAGAGGCACAGGGGCTGGTGTGTGTGGCACAGAAGTAGCGAGAGAGAGTAGCCAAACCGACTCACGCTAGTTATACGTAGGCAATCTATCGTACCATCTTGTAGTGCCCGTCTTCACTGCATCAACTCATTGTAAAGAATCAAGCTAGCTAGCTAGCTAGCTACAGTAGCCAGCTAAGTTAGCCAGGTAGTTAGCTAATAGGTAGCTAGTTGCAAAACGAATTGAGGCTATTTTGCTGCGCTTCCTGTTCTTGTCTATAACAACTCATATGAAACAACAGCCTACCTGTTGGTCGACCATTGCACCCTGCTCCTTCTCATTTATCCAACTTAATTATGTTATTTTAAGTCCATTTACATTTTGTACTGATTTATAAATATCACACTTCACTTGCTACACATGGAGCCTCTGACTGTAGCGCCGCTACACTGTGAAACGTGTGTATGCTACCGGTGCGTTTTTTTATTTTATGGGAGGCATTCATAAAAACTATCATAAAACTATTGTTTTATTAAAATGTTGAATGGAATGGTCTACCCTCTCAACAAAACTAGCCCCTGTTCATCATTGCCAAGAATGTCAGCCTTTTTTTGATTTTTGCAAGCTCTATTCTGAGCAAAGATTATGATTTGTTTAGTTTTTGGACTGTTAGGTTTGAATTTGTAAATGCAGCAATGTGACATAGATAATTTTATTACATTTTAGACAAAGCCTTTTCATTGTTAAAATAGGCCTATATTTCCAAAATAATCAAACACTAACATCCATTCGGATATTCAAATAACCGTGCCCATCCTAATGCACTCACTAATGTTAGTCTGCGAAATGACTAAAATGTAAAGAATTTGAATGTGACTTAGAATAATGGTATTCTTAAAGTTAGAGTGAAAAAAAAAACTGGGTACAAACTCTTGGTAAAAAAGCTGTTTGTGACGTAAGAATAGTGATCTTCGAAAGAGGAGATAACCGGTTCGATTCCATCTGCTGTTTTGATGGGGTAGCTTAGGCTCTCGTTTAGGAAGAGGAATAAACTGGTCTATCGCTTTAGGAGTGTTTTAACGAGGGGAAAGCTTCCATGATGCATCATGCTGCAGTGGTGGTGGCGGCGGTCGGTAGCATTGCTGATGGCTTTGTTTATTAATGCCGTGTATACAGAGCTCATTGTGCACACTGAATATCACATAACCTTAAAGCAGGGATCTGCAACACGCCAGCCTGTGTTTTTCCTACCGCCACTGCTCTGAATAGTCATCCACCTTTTTTAAATGTCAGCTCACAAACCCAGTAGCTCCCTAGTTCTCTGCCTAATGTCTAATATGAAGGTGAGGGATGAAGATCACTTTTTTAAATGTATTTTTTACTATTGAGACAGGGTATTCATGGGTTGCATGTTTGTATTGAACGTCCTTTTGAAGACTGACTCCCGACTGATCGTTCTACTCAATGCATTCTCAATTACCACTGATTAAGATTTTGTCATAGGATGTCGGGGTGGGGGGGGGCTGTCCTTACCAAGGGGCTAATAGAATGCGTGGCGGAAGGCACTTGACAGGCGCTCATGTTTGACTACGATTACAGCCCCAGGTAACCTTGTTAATCCTCGGGCTGAGGCCTCGCTCCAGGCCATCGCCGTGTCCATTTGGGGAACAGAACAAACTCCAAGCATCTGATCTGAGATGGACAGCTTTTAATCATTCCTGTTCTCACTTGTTCACTGTCTCAAGCGGTCTCTTGCTTGCTAACTTGCACTCTCTCTCAACCTTCTGTCAACCTGGTGATGAGTACTGCCTTGTTCTAAGAACACATTGCATCTATAATCAAGGTCGGGCCTCTTTCTCTCTCGTCCATCTCTGACACAGTAGATAAGCACCCTAGCTGCTTGTAGTGACTTTGTCTGCTCAGTCAGTCACAAGAAACAGGATTCTTGGATGTTTCAGTCTGTCCTGGGCTAAGACTTTTCTGTCAGGGGGATATCGTTTTCTGCCCTTTAGGTTCCTGCTAAAGACAGGAACATGATACATTTCACTTGCGGTGAAACTAATTGGTTGGGAGAAAAAGGATACCAGCTATGAAAGTGACTGTAGAAGTGTTTGATACAGGGTGAACTTTGGTTGTAGGTTTCTTATTAAATACACTCTCTAGAAGGCTGTGGGAGGCTTGAGTGGGCAGTTTGTAATCTTCTCAGTACAGAGTTATTTGAAGACATCCGTGGACTGATTGCAGAGTTGTCTGTGACCTCATTTGAGAAATCTGCCAAGCTATACTGCTACAGCAACTCATACCCATACCCTTTACATCAGGGCTCTCCAACCCTGTTCCTGGAGAGCTGCTACCCTCTAGGTTTTCGCTCCAACCCCAGTTGTAACTAACCTGATTTAGCTTATCAACCAGCTAACTATTAGAATTACGTGTGCTAGATTAGGGTTGGAGTGAGAATTTACAGGATGGTAGCTCTCCAGGGACAGGGTTAGAGAGCCCTTCTTTACAACCACCTTATTCCATACAGTAGCTATACACAGGGGCAGACTGGGATCAAAACTTAGCCCTGGCATTTCTAACACTCCTGACTATTTTTTCCCTTATGGCCCCCTCAACGTCCTATTTCTTTCCCCAAGGCCCCCCACACTGGCCCATTGTTTTCCGTGAGGCCCCCATTATTAGCCAGATAATGATCCTTTTGTGCAAAAAAAATCAAGTTAGATAGGCCCACTGGGACAAAAATAGACCAGCCCTTCTGGCATTTGCCTGAAATGCCAGATGGATCATGTATAGCCAGGGGCGGACGAGACATCTGCATGTATACGTGGATACCTGGCACCATGGAGACCAGATGGTTAACTAACTCCTGCATATGTTGGTGTCTGACATAGAATTGTCCATGTTTTTTGCCACCTGTAAAACACATACTACCCTATAGCTCCCCCTTTCTGAAATTGTGACCTTGCGGTCCAAAGCATTGCAGTTTTTCATTCTTCCCCTCTAATCAGGGACTGATTCCGACCTGGGACACCAGGTGAGTGGACTCTCACCCTGGCTAATCAATGAAACCCAAACCCAATCAATGGAACTACCAGGTACAAAAGTAAACCACAGGTACTGAGGACTTTTGAGTAGTCCTGCTCTTGCTTCCTGTGATCATCTTCTGCTTTATGTAATGACAGCCTTCAAATAATGACAGCCACACACAGACTAACGCTGGAGACCTGTTTGGTGTTTGTTTGGAACAGAGCCTCAGTACAGCCCCTCAGGCTTCCATCCCTGAGGGGGAGCCTCTCATAACCC
Source organism: Oncorhynchus clarkii lewisi (assembly GCF_045791955.1). NCBI lineage: Eukaryota > Metazoa > Chordata > Actinopteri > Salmoniformes > Salmonidae > Oncorhynchus > Oncorhynchus clarkii. Next base: position 54,454,846 of record NC_092166.1, read on the forward strand.
TCTCACAGTCCTTTCCTTGTCCATCATTGATCGACAAAGTGGCATCATCTTCGAAGATCAAAGCACTGTGGCTTTTACCTATAGTCTATAGTTACCAGGGTTTACAAATGGCAAAGAGGCTCAGTGTGTAGGAATAACAGAAGCTCGGGGACAAGATTCTCAAAGGCACGGACCGGTTAATCAGAATTGATCTAGCTGGCTGTTTGTCGTCTCAACTATGGAATTCTCTGTGGCGCTCACACATGTATACGTATGCACAGACACCCACACACCTTGTTCCAACTTATAATCACTTTTTATCTGAGTGGTCTGTTGCATAGAAATCCCTTTTTCTATTGAAGCTCCAATAGTAATTCTGTTTTTACAAGCCACTTCACCATGACCAACAGCCCATGGCCATTGTAATGTTATTAGCGCGTCGTACTATGATGGCAACTGCTATGATGGCAACTAATGACCTGGAGGAGTAACTGGCCATAGGGGGAATGACCTTTAAAGTGCATCTCTGTGTGTCTACTCATGCTTCGGCAATCCATACGTCCCCTGGCCAGCCTGGGGGTCTATATCGTAACGAGTCGACCCAGGCCCAGCCAATGTATGCTTGAGATTTTTTTTGAAAGAGCAATCTGAGCATGTAAACGACCACTGCTCGGCTACCGGGCGACAGGTAGCAAAGCGGTTAAGAGCGTTGGGCCAGTAACCGAAAGGTCGCTGGTTCGAATTGAGTTCATGTGCATCCTGTTTCCATTGATAATCATCATTGATCATCATCAACTTGAATAGTGTCCACCTGTGGTAAAATTCAATTGATTGGACAAGATTTGTAAAGGCACACACCTGTCTAAATAAGGTCCCAAGGTGCATGTCAGAGCAAAAACCAAGCCATGAGGTTGAAGGAATTTGTCCGTAGCGCTCCGGGACAGGATTGTGTTGAGGTACAGATCTGGGGAAGGGTACCAAAACATGTCTGTAGCATTGAAGGTCCCCAAGATCACAGTGGCATCCATCAATCTTAAATGGAAGAAGATTGGAACCACCAAGGCTCCTTCTAGAGCTGTCTGCCTGCCCAAACTGAGCAATCGGTGGAGAAGGCTCTTGGTCAAGGAGGTGACCAAGAACCCGATGGTCACTCTCACAGAGCTCTAGAGTTCCTCTGTGGAGATGGGAGAACTTTCCAGAAGGACAACCATCTCTGCAGCACTCCACCAATTAGGCCTTTATGGTTAAGTGTCCCAGACCGAAGATACTCCTCAGTAAAAGGCACTTGACAGCCCGCTTAGAGTTTGCCAAAAGGCACCTAAATACTCTCAGACCATGACTAACAAGATTCCCTGGTCTAATGAAACCATTCAAGCCAACTCTTTGGCTTGAATGCCGAGCTTCACGTCTGGAGGAAACCTGGTACCATCCCTATGGTGAAGCATGGTGGTGGCAACATCATGCTGTGGGGATATTTTCAGTGGCAGGGACTGGGAGACTGGTCAGGATCGAGGCAAAGATGAATGGAGTAAAGTACAGACAGATCCTTGATGAAAACCTGCTTCAGAGTGCTCATGATCTTAAACTGGGGCGAAGGTTCACCTTCCAACAGGACAACAACCCTAAGCACACAGCCAAGACAGCACAGGAATGGCTACTGGACAAGTCTCTAAATGTCCTTGAGTGGCCCAGCCAGGGCCCGGACTTGAACCCGATCGAACATCTCTGGAGAGACTTGAAAGGATTTGCAGAGAAGAAGGGGACAAGCTCCCCAAACACGGGTGTGCCAAGCTTGTAGCGTCATACCCAAGAAGATTTGATGCTTTAATCGCTGCCAAAGGTGCTTCAACAAAGGGTCTGAATTCTACTGTAAATTTGATATTTCAGTTTTTTATTTGTAATAAATGTGCAACATTTTCTAAACACCTCATGCATTGTCATCATGGGGTTTTGTGTGTAGATTGATGAGGGGGGAAAAAACAATAATCAATTTTAGAATAAGACTAACTTAATCAAATGTAGAAAAATTCAGGGGGTCTGAATACTTTCCAAAGGCACTGTAGACTACATTAAATTATTGTATCCTCTCTGAAGATTGACTGTATATTGTTTATGTGCAGTTAGGAGGGACATTTTCTAATGTAGCTCGTTGAATGCTTTTCGCAGTGAGAGCATTGTACGGGTCTTTCAGCCTGGCAGCTCTCTTTGACTCTATTTCTTTGTCGGGTTAGTCGGCTCATCCACCATCAACTCTGTTTGACAGTTAAACAAGACAATCCCTCTCATTGTTTGCACTAAGGGGGGCCTATTTGGTTTAAAAAATTGGAGTAGATAATTGCATTTTAGATGGGAAGGATGAACACAAGCTACATCATTTCAATGCTGTTGTTTACCAGTTCGCAGTATGCATAGGTAATATTTTGATGGTGACCATCACCATTCCTAATAGGCTGACTTTTTTAGCTTATCTTTTAGCGATGTCGCTATTTCCCTGTTTGCTGCACATTAGGCCTACTTCCTGGTGACCGATTAAATCAGCAACTGCTGTATGTATTAGCCCTATGTGTATGAAGTGCCTTATGAGGGTTCACATTCGTTACAGAATGTATTTGATTTTAATTATTTTCTACTCAAGGATAATAAAGTTTATCTTAACAAGGTCAAATGTTGAAAATGTTGTCTTCTGTGACCCCCTCTTCTCTCGGGATTCCATGTTGTTTTAAGACCGTGACACATCCATCACAGGGCTAAGTATAAGTAAGTGCTTTAATGATTATTGTGGTAAACAGTTTATAATGGTAAGTTTGGTTTATAATGGTTCGCTCTCACTTTGTCCTCCTACTCATGGGTTCTCTATCTCTCTGTTGTACCCCAAAGACCTGTATATACACTGTAGCTGCTTGCGTGTGTGTTTTCTGGATGTTAACACTGTTTGTTGGCAGCTTTTGATCAGTCGGGCTAAAGTCTGGGAGGCTGCTGTTGAAAGGGGCCCCACAGTACCCCCACAGACCTCAAACACACTCCCTGGTGGTCCCTGTACACCACCCAGTGTCCAGCTTCTTTTTCGCCCTTTAAACGACTGGGCTGGGACTCTTACCCTGGATCTGATGGGCTGCCCAATGATTTCTCCAACAGTTTCTGTATTATAGTTTTTTTTGTGATCTTTAGTGAGATGAAAGTTGTTTTAGTAACTTGTGTACAGTACCTTCAGAAAGTATTCAAACCCTTTGACTTTTTCCACATTTTGTTGTGTTATAAAGTGGGATTAAAATGGATTAAGTCATTTTTTTGTCAACGATCTACACAAAATACTTGAATGTCAGTTATTTTTTTAATTATTATTTTTTTAAATGGAAAATAAACACTAATATATCTTGATTAGATACTGTAAGTCAGGGTTCCCCAACTACAGTACACTCAAAGTATTCAGAACCCTTGACTTTTCCACATTTTGTTACGTTACAGCCTCATTCTATAATTGATTAAATTGTTATTTGTCCTCATCAATCTACACACAATACCCCATAATGACAAAGCAAAAACAAGTTTTTAGAATTGTTAGCAAATGTATTTAAGTAAAAAATAGAAATACACTTTGTTTTTTTAGCTGCCTACCAATAGGTGCCCTTCTTTGCGAATCATTGGAAAACTTTCCTGGTCTTTGTATCTGTGCTTGACATTCACTGCTCGGCTAATTGTATGTGTGGTGTACAGAGATGGGGTAGTCATTTAAAAATAATGTTTAACACTATTATTGCACACAGAGTGAGTCCATTCAACTTATTATTAAACACATTTGTACTCTTGAACTTATTTAGGCTTGCCATAACAAATACCTTTTGACTAAAGACATTTAAGCTTTTCATTTTTTATTAATTTGTAAACATTTCTGAAAACATAATTACACTTTGACATTATGGGTTATTGTGTGCAGATCAGTGTAATCTCATCTCAATGTAATTTTAAATTCAGTTTAACACAACAAATGTCGAAAAAGTAAATGGGTGTGAGTTCTTTCTGAAGGCACTGTACTCAGTAACCAAGTCACCAATAAAGGACAGAAGACAGTGTGGTTTGTTTTTCTGTAATAAGTGCATATTGTCTCGTGAACAAACAGGTCAGAGACCCAGAGCATACTACGTCAAGATGAGGGGAATATAAACATATAAAGTGATAAATGTGTTATGTGCATGTTCCCTTGACACACTCTAACATGACTAACTCACTAACTCACTTACGTGTAAGCAAGAGCAGGGGCGGTGAGTGTGTACGTCACAGAACTGTCCTCAAAAAAGGTTGCTTCTGTGTCAAGGCTCAGTTTGCGGGACTCCACCCGTAGGGGTAGGTCTCGAGTGGACAGCCATACCCTCTGCCTGAGACGATGCTGGGGTCCGGTGGTGGTCCGCTTGTCGTCGATACCTGCAGGTGGTCTTGAGAAGAGCAGACCGGGCTCTCTTCCAGGTATGGCGATAGCAGAGGACAAACATCTGGACAGAGGGTATGCCGACCTCTTCCTCTTCTCCGGGAAGAGCGGGGGCTGATAACCCAGGGAACACTCAAAAGGCGAGAGCCCAGTGGCAGAGCAGGGGAGGGTGTTGCGGGCATATTCAACCCACATGAGTTTCTGGCTCCAGGTGGTGGGGTTGGCGGAGGCAACGAAGAGTCGTCTCCAGGTCTTGATTGGCTCGCTCCAACTGGCCGTTGGACTGAGGGTGGAACACTGAGGACAGGCTGACCCACGACCCAATGAGCGTGCCGAATGCCTTCCAGAACTGGGGGAGAACTGAGGACCCCGGTCTGAGACCAGGTCCACTGGGAGTCCATGAATCTGGAAGACGTGCTGCACCATGAGTTGGGCCGTCTCTTTGGCAGAGGGCAACTTGGGGAGGGGAATGAAGTGGTCGGTTTTATAAAACCGGTCCACTACTGTCAAGATGGCGGTGTTGCCATCAGACAGAGGAAGACCCGTGATGAAGTCCAGGGATATGTGAGACCAGGGACAGTGAGGGACAGGCAGTGGTTGAAGGAGACCAGCTGGAGCTTTCCGAGGAGTCTTGTTCTGCGCACAGACCGTGCAGGCAGGGACGAACGCGGAGACGTCTGGGACCATGGTCGGCCACCAAAGCATTGCCGCACAAAGGCAAGAGTCCGACGGGAGCCCGGGTGGCAGGCAAGCCTGGAGGAGTGGGCCAGGAACAAACATCCGGTTATTGAGGTCCCGGTCAGCAGCTGGGGACCACGTGAACAGGACCTTGGGAGAGGTGAGTGCAGACGGGGGTAACCCAGGGTGCTGTAGGCCTGGATAAAGCGTCAATTAAAGTTGGCAAATCCCAGGAAACGTTGCAGCTGCACTCTTGATGTAGGCTGGGGCCCCACTCTCACCTTCCCGGGATCCATCTGTAGTGATGATTTTACCAAGGAAGGGGATGGTGGAACGATGGATTTCGCATTTCTCCACTTTCATGAAAAGCTGGTTTTCCAGGAGACGCTGGAGGACCTGTCAGACGTGGAGCATGTGTTCTTGGGCTGAGTGGGAGAAAACGAGGATGTAGATGAAGACGAACGGGTTCAACATGTTGCGGAGAACGTCATTGACTAGGGCCTGGAACACTACTGGGGTATTGGTAAGGCCAAATGGCATGACCAGATATTCGTATTGACCACTGGCCATGTTGAATGCAGTCTTTCACTCCCGTGTGTCCGCACCAGGTGATAAGCGTTTCGCAGGTCCAACTTGGAGAAAACGGTGGCCCCCTGAAGCGGCTTGAAAAACAAGGCGATGAGTGGTAGCGGGTAGCAGTTCTTCACCGTGATGTCATTGTGGTCCCGGTAGTCAATGCACAGGCACAGTGTTTTGTACTTCTTCTCCACAAAGAAGGACAGATACTTCCTGCAGCTTCCTGTATAGCCTTGGTCTCCGGATCCGACAGAGTGCAGTCGTCCCTGGGGCGGTGTGGTACCTGGGAAAGGTCGATCCCGCAGTCATAGGGTCGGTGCAGAGGAAGTGAAGTGGCCCGGGCCTTACTGAAAACCTACCGGAGGACCTGGTACTCCGTGGGAATGGCGGAGAGGCCCCGGGCAACTTCCGAGCTGACTTCAGGCAATGGGCGTGGCAGAACGGGCCAAGAGAATCCCAATACCACGGGAACCTGAGGAGACTTAATTAGCATGAATTGGATAGCCTCACTGTGGTTCCCTGACACTCGTAGGTCGATGGGAGTGGTATTGTGGGTGACCCGGCCTATAGAACACCCATCCAGCGCTCTAATGTACATGGGAATAGAGAGTGGCTGAGTGGGGATGCCCACAGGAGGACACGAAATGACCAGTAGTGTGAAGCTAGTGTAGACATTCAGCTGGGGACAGCCTAACTGCCTAGTTGCATCGTCTGAGAAAGAGGTGATTCAGCAGACTTAACACGTTTAAATGTTTTACTCACGTTGGCTGCGGTAAAGGAGGGTTTTGGTAGTGGGCTGTATCAGTGGCACTGTATTGTCCTCAAAGCGAGCAAAGAAGTTGTTTAGTTTCCTGCGTTCCCGTAGCCCCAATCAATCCGGATGGACAAGGCAATGAGCGAGTCGAGATCCGTCGGTTGTTTCCGGGCTGCTAGTTCATCCTTAACCTCTAGCGACGAGCAATCCCTTATCCGGGAGCGTAATCATAGCCTCAAGCACATTACCATAACGCAACGTTTCCTATTCATGAAAATCGCAAATGAAATGAAATAAATATATTCAAACACAAGCTTAGCCTTTTGTTAACAACACTGTCATCTCAGATTTTCAAAATATGCGTTACAGCCAACGCTAGACAAGCATTTGTGTAAGTTTAGCATGGCATAATGCTATGCTAGGCTGTGCTGGCAGCAGGCAACATTTTCACAAAAATAAGAAAAGCAACCAAATTAAATAATTTACCTTTGAAGAACTTCAGATACTTTCACTCAGGAGACTCCAAGTTTGATAGCAAATGTTCCTTTTTTCCCAAAAATGTTTTTGTAGGCGAAAAACGTCACGTTTGTTCATCCTGCTTGGCTGAGAAATCGGCAGAAAAATACTTCAACTATAACGCATTAGCATAACGCAACTTTTTCTATTCATGAAAATCGCAAATTAAATGAAATAAATATATTGAAACACAAGCTTAGCCTTTTGTTAACAACACTGTCATCTCAGATGTTCAAAATATGCTTTTCAACCAAAGCTACACAAGCATTTGTGTAAGAGTATTGATAGCCTAGCATAGCATTAAGCCTAGCATTCAGCAGGCAACATTTTCACAAAAACAAGAAAAGCATTCAAATAAAATAATTTACCTTTGAAGAACTTCAGGTGTTTTCAATGAGGAGACTCTCAGTTAGATAGCAAATGTTCATTTTTTCGAAAAAGATTATTTGTGTAGGAGAAATCGCTCCGTTTTGTTCATCACTTTTGGCTAAGAAAAAAAAATGAAAATTCATTCACTACAACGCCAAACTTTTTTCCAAATTAACTCCATAATATCGACAGAAACATGGCAAACGTTGTTTAAAATCATCCTCAAGGTGTTTTTCACATATCTATTCGATGATAAATCCTTCGTGGCAGTTGGGTTTCTCCTCAGTAGCAAACGGAAAAGTACTGCAGCTGGAGATTACGCAATAATTGCAACAGAGGACACCAAGCGACCACCTGGTAAATGTAGTCTCTTAGGGTCAATCTTCTAATGATATGCCTACAAATACGTCACAATGCTGCAGACACCTTGGGCAAAACGTGGAAAAGGTAAGCTGACTCCTAGCTCCTCCACAGCCATATAAGGAGTCATTGCCATGAGGCGGTTTCAAAAAATTCGGTACTTCCTGATTGTATTTTTATCTGGGTTTTTTCTGTAACATCAGTTCTGTGGCACTCACAGAGATATTCTTTGCAGTTTTGGAAACGTCAGAGTGTTTTCTTTCCAAAGCTGTCAATTATATGCATAGTCAAGCATCTTTTCGTGACAAAATATCTTGTTTAAAACGGGAACGTTTTTCATCCAAAAATTAAAAGAGCGCTACCTATATCGAAGAAGTTAACCTCCTCCGATACTCTGTGCACGAATGTGTCGAATAGCGATTCCGGGTTCCAGGCACACTCAGCTGCCAACGTGCGGAAATCCACCGCATAGTCTGCCACACTGCGGGAGTCTTGCCGAAGCTGGTGTAACTTCCGGACAGCCTCTCTCCCGGACAATGGAGAATCAAAACCTTCTTCACCTCAGCCACAAACTCCTCCAGACTGAAGCATATGACCGGCTGTTGTTCCGCACGGCTGTAGCCCAGATGACGTCAGCGTGATGAGGTTAGCTATCTTTGAGCGGTCCGAGGGGAAGGAGGAGGGCTGCAGCTTGAAGATGAGAGAACACTGCGCAAGAAACGCCCGATAGGTTCCCGACTTTCCAGTGAAGCATTCCGGGGGAGGTAAGCGGGGCTCTCAGGAAACCGGGGTGGCTGAGGAGGCCGCGCTGCTAACAGCCGGGTTACTGAGGGGCTGGGTGGTTCAGTCGTGGTAGGCTGCCTGACAGACATCCCGTGGAATTGCTCCAGCAAGGTGTACAACGCGTGGTCATGGCGTTTGGCCAAGGTCTGGAACCCTTCCATAGGACCACGAAACAACTCCTCGTACCTTCCAATGGTGGCTCCTTGGGAGGAGACGGTGTTGCGGTGCTGGTCCGAGTCTGCTGGGTCCGTCATGGCCAGTTCGTGCTGTCAAGGCTCAGGAGAAGATGCAGACACTTTCGAAGTAACAAAAGTTTATTACAAAATCGGGCAGGCATATGACAGGTCAAGGGCAGGCAGAGGTCAGTAGTCCAGAGCAGAGTCCGAAAGGTACAGAACAACAGGCAGGCTGAGGGTCAGGGCAGACAGAATGGTCAAAACCATGAAAGCTAGAAAATAAGAACTAGAGAAAGAAAGGAGCATGGTAGGCTTGACGAAACAAAACAAACAGGCAACAGACAAACAGAGAGCACAGTTATAAATACACTGTGGATAATGAGGAAGATGGGCGACACCTGGGGTGGGGTGGAGACAAACAAAAAGACAGGTGAAACAGATCAGGGTGTTGTTACATTATGCTTTGCAGATGCACATTTGTTGTCCCCTCACATGGCTATGTGATGTATACCACATTTAGCAAACTCAATTTTCAGTATCTCCTCAACCCAGTTGTTTTGTGTTTCTATGGGTGAAGTATGGTGGAATCTCAGGTTTATAGCTCTGCTGACAGTAGTGATATCAACTACAATACAAACCATAAGTGGTTGTGGCTCAGTGACTTTCCTTCTTCTGCTGAGCTGTTATCTTATAAACCAGGAAAAGCAAGCATGTGAGATTCTGATCAATTGCTATCAGGATTATTAAAATCCCACTCCACATTTCTCAGTAATACTTTTACATTAAAGGTGTGTTTAAAAAAGTTTTAAAGGTTCTTACATTTAATACTATATCTAGTGGATGAATTGAGTCCAAATCCTGCTAGTGATTATGGTATGCATTTCATATAAATTAGGTTTCACGTTAGCTTCATATAATATGTTTCAGTTAAGGTCACGGTTGTTCAGTGCCAGGGGTCTTGTGGTCCTTTGAAGAGATTGTTTCTGGTAATTACACAGACCTAACCGGCATTCTGCTAATTAACCGCCCTCTCTCGCCCACTTCCTGTGTAGCCTGTGGGAGGGAATCAGGTGGTCATTAGGACTGCAACGCAGGGGCTTAGTCGTTCACCTCAGATTACCACAAAGTAAAAAAATTATGACATGTTTGTAAGATGCTTCATTCCTTTTCTATCTCCTTTTTATTCTCTCTGAGACATTACATTCAAAGGTACCAGTTATTTGATATTGACTGAAGAACATGAGCACTCATCCAGACTTTCTGTCTGCTTTATCTATAATGGCTACTAAACATTTCCTTTACTATACTGTTTTTGAAATGGTTTTAGCTGCTTTCCAACCCAATCATTCAATAATGAATCGACAAGATATGAGGGGTTCCATTATGTTGTTTATTTGTATTGCTGTGATGCAGTCAAAGGTATGAGGCTAAGGGTGCACAGTTAGTTAAATAAAATATAAAAATAAATAAAACAAGAACTAAAGTTGACCAAGCAGATTGTATGGCTAGAACTAACCATTTTTTAATATAGCACACAATACAGCCAAGCAGCGTATACGCACAGCATCACACTGACATCACATTTTCATATGGAGCTTCAGGGTCTTCAAGCTTTACCTCCTCCTCCTTCAGGTGGTTTGCTCTGGTCAGGGTCTACTCCTCTTCCTGCTGGTGGACTCATCCTTCTTCCTCTGGCCAGTAGAATCCATTTCTTCGCCAATGGGCTTCCTTTTCTGGTCACGTAGAGCTGCAGAGGTTGGATGGTCCTGGAGTCTGGTTCACAGTAGTCAGGCAGGGAGGCCAGACAGTGGTAGTTCCCTGAGTACAACAGGGAGATGGGCTTGGAGGGTCAGGTAGGACACCCCTGTTGCTGGGCCAGTGTGGTTCCAGGTGAGGGTGTGTCTAGCCTGGGTTTCAGAAACAACCTGCAGGTGCACACAGGTAGAGTTGTCTTCATCCCTGCACCATGCCACTGTGGGCTCCACCTTGTTGCTATACCATCTCACCCTACAGGACATAGTGATGGAGCCGGAGACTGGGGCACTCCACCAACAACCCTCAGACACAGAATCCTCCATTTCACAATCTCTCACATCATTGACCATCACCTCGATGGGATGGCTTACCGAGGACATGTCCTCACACCTGTACAGTCCTGCGTCATCCATAGATGTGTTGTTGAAATGCAGGAATTAAATGCCAGATTTGTTTGTCCGCTAGGTTTGGACGTGGATGTTAGCTGTTCGGCTCAGAGTAGCGAAGTTGTTGAAGTCGTTCTGTTTTGACCATGTGCTTTTTGGTAGGACACTGCAGAATATGACAGTGCATTTAATTTCCAGATGCTTGTTGATGAAAGCTTTAAATACCGTGTTTGGAGGTACTCTGGGTCAAGAATCACAATCTTGTCCTGTTGATGGAAATGATCAAAGTCTTTAGCCTGGTTATTATTTTAACGTCTGGGGCGCAACAAGCCCCACAGAACAACAATAAGATGTACCTCATCCCCAACACTAGATCTCAATGTACATTATTGGTTTGCAAAGGTATTTGAACATTTTTTAAAACAACATTCCATAATGTTTAGTTTGAAGTTTAAACACTTGAGAATTTGGTTAAGAAAATACTAGTCTACCTTGAAGCTGTTTCCCCAACAGGATAATGATATTGCCAGCCAAGCCTCTGCTCCCATTAGTTCAATGTAGCCCCATTCTCTTCGCTGTATCCTTGGTACTTTGTTTGCTAGTGATGCTTAAGTAACTAAATGTTCAGCTCTTTTCTCTTGTTTAGGGCCAACACTTTCACAGGCGTGTGGTAACTGGTCAACCAATTCTTGCTGAAGAGGTGATTATTACAAATGGAGGCTATTTTCTGATGTGGTGGTTTTCAAAGACCTTTGTCTGCAAATAGACATGGGCCCAAGCCTAATTTAATCTTAAGCATTGTTACATGTTGAGACATAGGTCCAAGGATATCCAACACTGTGCATCATGTGACCACATAGACCAATGTCACTCATACTTTCATATAGTACTCGTGCCCTTTCAGCTCCCAGCTCATACTGTGAATTTGGGACCTGTGGTTTTGAGGTACACTACCGTTCAAAAGTTTGGGGTCACTTAGACATTTCCTTGTTATTGAAAGAAAAGCATACTTTTGTCCATTAAAATAACATCAAAATGATCAGAACATCATTTAAAACATTGTTAATTAATGTTGTAAATGACTATTGTAGCTGGAAATGGCAGATTTATGGAATATCTACATAGGCGTACAGAGGCCCATTATCAGCAACCATCACTCCTGTGTTCCAATGGCACGTTGTGTTAGCTAATCCAAGTTTATCATTTTAAAAGGCTAATTGATCATTAGAAAACCCTTTTGCAATTATGTTAGCACAGCTGAAAACTGTCGTCCTGATTAAAGAAGCAATTAAACTGGCCGCCGTTAGACTAGTTGAGTATCTGGAGCATCAGCATTTGTGGGTTCGATTACAGGCCCAAAATGGCCAGAAACAAACTTTCTTCTGAAACTCGCCAGTATATTCCATGTGAGACATTGCCAAGAAACTAAAGATCTGGTACAACGCTGTGTACTAATCCCTTCACACAACGGAGCAAACGGGCCCTAACCAGAATAGATATTGCAATTTTCATAACACTTCGGTGAACTGTTGGAAACATAGAAATAAAATTAGTAATCAGACTATTTTTGGTGTTTGACATGACAACTAAGGAAAAAAGCAGGTACAGTAGAAGTTGTTGTGACAGGGTAGGGAAAAAAGTGTTGATCAGAGTTTCCAAGGGGACCCTTATTACATGGCTTTTTACAAAACATTTAGATTAGAATTCAGCGTACAAAGACAGTGTTCACACAAACCTGATCTAATGGATTAAGATGGGCAACATTCACAGACCGAATGCCAAAATGCCGCTTGTTTATGCTGGGAAATAACCTATGTACAATGTATGCATTGTAACACAAATATACATTTTCACAAAGTCTGCTGCCTCAGTTTATATGATTGCAATTTGCATGTACTCCAGAATGTTATGAAGAGTGATCAGATGAATTGCAATTAATTGCAAAGTCCCTCTTTACCATGCAAATGAACTGAATCCCCCAAAAACATTTCCACTGCATTTCAGCCCTGCCACAAAAGGACCAGCTGACATCATGTCAGTGATTCTCCTGTTAACACAGGTGTGAGTGTTGATGAGGACAAGGCTGGAGATCACTCTGTCATGCTGATTGAGTTTTAATAACAGACTGGAAGCTTCAAAAGGAGGGTGGTGCTTGGAATCATTGTTCGTTCTCTGTCAATCGTGGTTACCTGCAAGGAAACACGTGCCGACATCATTGCTTTGCACAAAAAGGGCTTCACAGGCAAGGATATTGCTGCCAGTAAGATTGCACCTTAATCAACCATTTATCAGATCATCAAGAACTTCAAGGAGAGCGGTTCAATTGTTGTGAAGAAGGCTTCAGGGTGCCCAAGAAAGTCCAGCAAGCGCCAGGACTGTCTCCTAAAGGTGATTCAGCTGTGGGATCGAATACCACCAGTACAGAGCTTGCTCGGGAATGGCAGCAGGCAGGTGTGAGGTCATCTGCACGCACAGTGAGGCAAAGACTTTTGGAGGATGGCCTGGTGTCAAGAAAGGCAGCAAAGAAGCCACTTCTCTCCAGGAAAAACATCAGGGACAGACTGATATTCTGCAAAAGGTACAGGGATTGGACCGCTGAGGACTGGGGTAAAGCAATTTTCTCTGATGAATCCCCTTTCTGATTGTTTGGGGCATCCGGAAAAAAGATTGTCTGGAGAAGACAAGGTGAGCGCTACCATCAATCCTGTGTCATGGCAACAGTAAAGCATCCTGAGACCATTCATGTGTGGGGTTGCTTCTCAGTCTAGGGAGTGGGTTCACTCACAATTTTGCCTAAGAACACAGCCATGAATAAAGAATGGTATCAGCACATCCTCCGAGAGCAACTTCTCCCAACCATCCAGGAACAGTTTGGTGACGGACAATGCCTTTTCCAGCATGATGGAGCTCCTTGCCATAAGGCAAAAGTGATACATTCTGACAAACTCCAAGCATTGATTATGCAAGAATGGGCTGCCATCAGTCAAGATGTGGCCCAGAAGTTAATTGACAGCATGCAGGGCAGATTGCAGAGGTCTTGAAAAGAAGGATCAACACTGCAAATATTGACTCTTTGCATAAACTTCATGTAATTGTCAATAAATATCTGAAGACACTGAGGCAGCAAACTTTGTGGAAATTAAAATTTGTGTAATTCTCAAAACTTTTGGCCACGACTGTACAGTACCTTCAGAAATTATTTACTACCCTTTTTCTCAACTTTTTCTACATTTAGTTGTTTTACAGCCTAAATGTAAAATTGATTACATTTAGATTTTGTGTCACTGATCTACACACAACACCCCATACTGTCAAAGTGGAATTATGTTTTTAGAAATGTTTACAAATTATTTAAAAATGAAAAGCTGAAATGTCTTGAGTCAATAAGTATTCCACCCTTTTATTATTGCAAGCCTAAATAAGTTCAGGAGTACAATGTGCTTAACATGTCACATAACTTGCATCGACTCACTCTATATGCAATATTAGTGTTTAATATTGATTTTTGAATGACTACCTCATCTCTAACTTGCATCGACTCACTCTATATGCCATAATAGTGTTTAATATTGATTTTTGAATGACTACCTCATCTCTAACTTGCATTGACTCACTCTATATGCCATAATAGTGTTTAATATTGATTTTTGAATGACTACCTCATCTCTAACTTGCATCGACTCACTCTATATGCAGTAATAGTGTTTAATATTGTTTTTTGAATGACTACCTCATCTCTGTTCCCCGCACATACAATTATCTGTAAGGTCCCTCAGTCTATCAATGAATTTGAAACACTGATTCAACCACAAAGACCAGGGAGGTTTTCCAATGCCCCACTAAAAGGGCACCTGTTGGTAGATGGGTAAAAAAAAAAAAGCAGACATTGAATTTCCCTTTGAGCATGGTAACGTTATTAATTACACTTTGGATGTTATATCAATACATTCAGTCAATTCAACTATACACGTGTCTTTCTTAACTCAGTTGCCGGAGAGGAAGGAAACAGCTCAGGGATTTCCCCATGTGGCCAATAGGGACTTTAAAACAGTTAGAGTTTAATGGCTGTGATAGGAGAAAACTTGAGGATGGATCAACCACTTTACAATATTAACCGAATTGACAAAGTGAAAAGAAGGAAGCCTGTACAAAATTAAGCTATTCCAAAACAGGCATCCTGTTTGCAACAAGGCACTAAAGTAAAACTTCTAAAAAAAAATTGGCAAAGAAATTAACTTTATGTGCTGCATACAACAAGTTATGTTTGGGGCAAATCCAGCACAACACAGCACTGAGTACCACTCTTCATATTTTCAAGCATGGTGGTGGTTGCATCATCTTATGGGAATGCTTGTCATCAGCAAGGGATAGTGAGTGTTTTAGGATAAAAATAAATGGAATAGAACAAAGCACATGCAGAATCATAGAGGAAAACCTGGTTCAGTCTGCTTTCTAACACTGCTTTCTAACAAATGCACCTTTTAGCAGGACAATAACCTAAATCACAAGGCCAAATACACACTTAGTTGCTTACCAAGATGACATTCAATGCTCCTGAGTGGCCTAGTTACAGTTTTGACTTAAATCGGCTTGAAAATCTATGGCAAGACTAGAAAATGGCAGTCTAGCAATGATCAACAACCAACTTGACAGAGCTCGAATAATTTTAAACAGAACAATGTGCAATATTGTACAATCCAGATGTGCAAAGCTCTTCGAGATTTACCCAGAAAGACTCACACCTGTAATCGCTGCCAAAGGTGATTCTAACATGTTTTGACACAGGAATGTGAACGCTTATGTAAACGAGAGTTCTGTTTATAATTTTCAGTAAATGTTTTTTCAAAAAATGTGTTTATTTTCTTTCAATTTGTCTTTATGGGGTATTGTGTGTAGATGTGTGAAAGAAAACATATATTTAATACATTTTGAATTCAGGCTGTAACATACTTTTTGGGGGAATACGTCAAGGGGTGTAAGTACTTTCTGAAGGCACTGTACAGTATATGTTATGCATGCATTTAAATCCTATTCTATAAGTCAACGACACTGTGACATGAATGACCATGGCGTAGTAGCGGTGTAACCTATTGCTTGTGCATTTTATATAAGCCTATGGATTGTCAGTTTCTGTGTAACTCATTTCCACAAAGATCCTATTACATTGCTATATATATTTTGATTCTATATGTAATTCTATGCTTCTTTCCTTTTACATGGGCAGTTGGTTTAACACTGAGGGCTTAAAGAGCAGCCTATTTGTGGTAATACTGGCAGTATGGCACACCCCGGCATGGAGATTACGGTCTCCATTTTCCACCCAGCAGGGAGGGAAGGAATCTCCCACACTGATCCGGAACAGGCCCAGCGAGGGGTCCACGTCCAGAATACAGCACTGAGATGTGTAAAAACAATTTTTTCAGTGTGTAGGCTAGTGCTACAGAGCAACTGAGAGCAGCGTCCTTACTGATTAACCTGTGGAACCCTGTGGGAAGGGAGCTGGTGTGTGTGTGTGTGTGTGTGTGTGTGTGTGTGTGTGTAGGGTGATTGCATGGGTAAATAAGTGACTGAATGGCAGCATGAATAAAGGAATATGACATGCAAAGCCTTTTAGAAATCTTACGGTGAGTGAACTGAGGTCTTGGCTCAGACACTTCACTTGCTCTTTACTGTCGTAAAGTAGATCAGTTGATGTGAGGTTCTGTCAAGTCTTACCTCATCATTACTCTATGACAACAACAGGAACCATGGCTCATTTAGCCTTCCATATGCCTGGCTGCAAAGGCTGCGTGTGTAGTGTAATACGCTCTAGTGTACTGTCTACACAACCAGTGTGTTTGTTAGTTTGGGTTTCTGTCTCTCTCTCTCTGTGTGTGTGTGTGTGTGTCTCAATGTTTGTGTCTCTGTGTGTTCACACCTCTGTGTGTGTGTGTGTGTGTTTGTCTGGCTGTCTGTCTCCCTGTGCGCATAACATCCCCCACCCCCCTTCCTCCACTCTCTGTTTACCATCTTATTAATTAGGAGGTAGAAGACATTGATTTCCTGAACAGGATGTCTCCCTGGTTCCCTCCCTGATGCCGTCATTAATCAACGGACATCTTAAAAGGCCGGCCATCGACAGGCGTCGAGACACAGCCGCCTCTAGAGAGCTATTTTTGTTTCTACTTTCTCCTGGAAGCTAACTACTTCCTTATGTGTCTCGTCTGATGCTCTGCCTATCATGTATCCTTTGTGTGGATTGTCTGGTGGGTCGTGTGTGTGTATGCGTATGCATGCTTCAGGATTTCCATTAGGAAAATGCATTGGGTGCGTAACCCATTAGGGTATCCACCCGCGGTGCTCAGAACAACAGAAATCACATTTAGATTATGCTAATTCATCTTGCAACTCCTGTAATGTAGCAGCCGATAAAATGTAATTTAGAACATTTGCCAAAATGCTAATCGTGAGAAAACAACATTCTAAACAGCGCACCTGATGCAAGCGTTTCATTATGTGACAGATTAAAATGTCTGCTAGAAATTTAGAAAGAGGGGTAATCTAAAGATGCAACAACTAGGATGAGTTGCTAAAACAGTGCCTTCAGAAGTATTCACAACTGTTGACTTTTTCCATATTTTGTTGTTACAGCCTGAATTTGAAATGGATTCAATTAGATTTTTTTGTCAGTGGCCTACACACAATACCCCATAATGTCAAAGTGGAATTATGTTAAATATGTATTTTACAAATTAATTAAAAATGAAAACCTGAAAAATCTTGAGTCAGTAAGTATTCAACTCATTTGTTATGGCAATCATAGTGGTGGCTGCATCATGTTATGGGTATGCCTGTATTCGTTAAGGACTGGGGAGTTTTTCAGGATAAAAATTAAACAGATCAATCCTGGAGGAATACTTGGTTCAGTGTGCTTTCCACCAAGACACTTGGAGATTAATTCACCTTTGATGGCGTAGCAGTGGGGATGTCTATTTTGATTGAATTGTCCCGTCCCTTGTATATATCATTTTTCTTTGTATATATTTCATATATATTAGTTTTATTTTTTAAAATCTCATTCTCCATCTACGGACTGAACATACTCTCCTTCAACCCGCCTCACCCAATGTGGTATGGATCTGCTATTTTTACACTTGAACCGGAACCCCGTTAAGAAGCTAGTCAGCTAACGAGCTACTAGCTAGTTCTCAATTAGCCACTGCTAGCGGTCATCACTGTTAACCCGGACTGCCAGCCTCAGCCCAGGCAACTTCTGCCAGCCTGCACAGCGCGATATCTACCCTTAGCATATCGGACTGCTTTTCTCTACCACATCCCCGGATTCCTACCGCAAGCTCTGAACCTTTACTCCGGATCATCACAGCTAGCTAGCTGCTATCCGAGTGGCTACTAATATCTAATGTCTCTGTCCGAAGCAAGCACCAGTTAGCTTGGAGTTAGCCTCAAACTAGGTCCATCTCCCGGCTAGCCGAAGAGATTCCATCAAGCAATCCCTGGGCTTCAATGACCTCTTTTGCCATTTTCTGGACCATTTTCTGCCGACACAGAGCTCCGCCGATCACGACTGGTCTACCGACGTAACCGTCCCAAAGCAAGCACCAATTAGCCTGGAGCTAGCCTCGAGCTTGGCCCTTCTCCCGGCTAGCCGAAGACTTCCATCAGATAATTCCTAGGCTTCAATACCTCTTCTGCTAATTTGCCTGGACCCTTTGCTGCTGACACGGAGCACCACTGATCCATCACGACTGGTCTGCCGACGTAACCGTACGAGGGGGTTTCAACAGACTCTCCCGTTGCGACGTTCCCCTGAGGCCCATCTGCTAGCCTGCTGCTATCCCTGGCCTGCTAGCTGTCTGAATCGCCGTGCCTCCAGCTTGTTTAGCTACTAACAGGACCCTATGGTTACTCGGCTACACATGCCTCTCCCTAATGTCAATATGCCTTGTCTATTGCTGTTTTAGTTAGTTAGTTAGTTATGTCTTATTTCACTGTAGAGCCTCCAGCCCTGCTCAATATGCCCTTGTGTTCCACACATGCGGTGACCACACCTGGCTTAGATGGTGCCTCTAGAGTCAAAACCTCTCTCATCGTCACTCAATGCCTAGGCTTACCTCCTCTGTACTCACATCCTACCATACCCTTGTCTGTACATTATGCCCTGAATCTATTCTTCCACGCCCAGAAACCTGCTCCTTTTACTCTCTGTTCCCGAACGTACTAGACGACCAGTTCTTTTAGCCTTTAGCCGTACTCTTATCATACTCCTCCTTTGTTCCTCTGGTGATGTAGAGGTTAACCCAGGCCCTGCAGCCCCCAGCATCACTCCCATTCCCCAGGTGCTCTCATTTGTTGACTTTTGTAACCGTAAAAGCATTGGTTTCATGCATGTTAACATCAGAAGCCCCCTCTCTTTTATTAACTGCTTTAGCACACTCCGGCTACCCGGATGTCCTAGACGTATCTGAATCCTGGCTTAGGAAGGCCACCAAAAATCCTGACATTTCCATCCCTAACTATAACATTTTCTGACAAGATAGAACTGCCAAAAGGGGTGCAGTCTACTGCAGAGATAGTCTGCAGAGTTCTGTCATACTATACAGGTCTGTGCCCAAACAATTCGAGCTTCTACTTTTAAAAATATACCTTTCCAGAAACAAGTCTTTCACCGTTGCTTCTTGTTATAGACCCCCTCGGCCCTCAGTTGTGCCCTGGACACCATATGTCAATTGATCGCCCCCCCATCTATCTTCAGAGTTCGTACTGTTAGGTGACCTAAACTTGGACATGCTTAACACCCCGGGCGTCAATCTAATCTACAATCTAAGATAGATGCCCTAAATCTCACACAAATCATCAAGGAACCTACCAGATAAAACCCTAAATCCGTAACCATGTGCACCCTCTTAGAATTCATCCTGACCAAGATGCCCTCCCTATACACCTCTGCTGTCTTCAACCAGAATCTCAACGATCACTGCCTCATTGCCTACGTACTGGGTCCGTGGCCAAACAACCACTCCTCATCACTGTCAAACGCTCCTTTAAAACACTTCAGGGAGCAGGCCTTTCTAATCGACCTGGCCCGGGTATCCTGGAAAAATTTTGACCTCATCCCGTCAGTAGAGGATGCCTGGTTGCTCTTCAAAAGTGCTTTCCTCTCCATCTTAAATAAGCATGCCCCATTCAAAAAATGTAGAGAACAGATATAGCCCTTGGTTCACCCCAGATATGACTTCCCTTGACCAGCAGAAAAACATTAGCATCGAAAAGCACCTGCGATATGCAACTTTTCAGGGAAGTTAGGAACCAATATACTCAGTCAGTTAGGAAAGCAAAGGCTAGCTTTCTCAAACAGAAATTTGCTTCCTGTAGCACTAATTCCAAAAAGTTTTGGGAAACTGTAAAGTCCATGGAGGATAAGAGCACCTCCTCCCAGCTGCCCACTGCACTGAGGCTAGGAAACACTGTCACCACCAATTAATCTATGATAATTGATCATTTCAATAAGCATTTTTGCCACGGCTGGCCACGCTTTCCATCTGGCTACCTCTACCCTGGCCAACATCTCAGCACCCCCTGCAGCAACTTGCCCAAGCCCAGACAGCTGATGCTGAACTGCAAAATCTTGATCCCTACAAATTAGCTGGGCTAGACAATCTGGATCCTCTCTTTCTAAAATTATCCGCCAAAATTGTTTCAACCCCTATAACTAGCCTATTCAACCTCTCTTTCGTATTGTCTGAGATCCCCAAAGATTGGAAAGCTGCCGCGGTCCCCCTCTTCAAAGGGGGAGACATTCTAGACCCAAACTGTTATAGACTTATATCCATCCTGCCCTGCCTTTCTAAAATCTTCGAAAGCCAAGTTAATAAACAGATCACCGACCATTTCAAATCCCACCATACCTTCTCCACTAGGCAATCTGGTTTCCGAGCCAGTCATGGGTGCACCTCAGCCACGCTCAAGGTCCTAAACGATATCATAACCGCCATCGATAAAAGACAGTACTGTGCAGCTGTCTTCATCGACCTGGCCAAGGCTTTCGAATTTGTCAATCACCGTATTCTTATCGGCAGACTCAATAGCCGTGGCTTCTCAAATGAGTGCCTCGCCAGGTTCACCAACTACTTCTTAGATAGAGTTCAGTGTGTCAAATCGGAGGGCCTGTTGTCCGTACCTCTGGCAGTCTCTATGGGGGTGCCAGAGGGTACAATTCTCGGGCCGACTCTTTTTTCTGTATATATCAATGATGTCGCTCTTGCTGCTGGTGATTCTCTGATCCACATCTATGCAGACGACACCATTCTGTATACTTCTGACCTTTCCTTGGACACTGTGCTAACAAACCTCAAAACGAGCTTCAACGTCATACAACACTCCTTCCGTGGCCTCCAACTGCTTTTAAATGCCAGTTAACCTAAGTGCATGCTTTTCAACCGATTGCTGCCCGCACCCTCCCGCCCGACTAGCATCACTACTCTGGACGTTTCAGACTCACATTAAGCATCTCCAATCCAAAATTAAATCTAGAATCAGCTTCCTATTTCGCAACAAAGCCTCCTTCACTCATGCTGCCAAACTTACCCTTGTAAAACTGACTATCCTACCGATCCTTGACTTCGGCGATGTAATTTACAAAATAGCCCCCAACACTCTACTCAGCAAACTGGATGTAGTCTATCACAAGCCCCATATACTACCCACCACTGCGACCTGTATGCTCTCTTTGGCTGGCCCTCACTACATATCCGTCACCAAACCCACTGGCTCCAGGTCATCTGTAAGTCTTTGCTAGATAAAGCCCAGCCTTATCTCAGTTCACTGGTCACCATAGCAACACCCACCCGTAGCACACGCTCCAGCAGGTATATTGCACTGGTCATCCCCAAAGCCAACACTTCCCTTGTCTGCCTTTCCTGCCAGTTCTCTGCTGCCAATGACTGGAACGAATTGCAAAAATCTCTGAAGCTGGAGACTTATATCTCCCTCTCTAACTTTAAGCATCAGCTGTCTGAGCAGCTTACCTTAGCTTATCACTGTACCTGTACACAGCCAGTCTGTAAATAACACACCCGACTACCTCATCCCCATATTATTACTTACCCACTTTCTCTTTTGCACCTCAGTATCTCTACTTGCATATCATCATCTGCACATCTATCACTCCAGTATTAATGCCAAATTGTAATTATTATCGCCTCTAGGGCCTATTTATTGCCTCTTTCCATAATCTTGCTTTATCTTGGCCAGGTCTCAGTTGTAAATGAGAACTTGTTCTCAACTGGCCTACCTGGTTAAATAAAGGTGAAATAATATAAAAAAAGAAAACTTTCAGCAGGACAATAACCTTAAAACTTCTTATGGCGGGGCCATAGGGCACAGTGGTCTAGGGCACAGTGGTCTAGGGCACTGCGCCACCAGCAGCAGCGCTAGCTGTGCCACCAGAAACTCTGGGTTTGCGCCCAGGCTCTGACGCAGTCGGCCGCGACCGGGCGGTCCGTGGGGCGACGCACAGTCGGCCTAGCATTGTCCGGGTTAGGGAGGGTTTGGCCGGTAGGGATATCCTTGTCTCATCGCGCACAAGCGACTCCTGTGGCGGGACAGGCGCAGTGCACGCTAACCAATGACCGTCTCGGAAACCAGATTGCCTAGTGGAGAAGGTATGGTGGGATTTGAAATGGTCGACAGCATGATGCTGCCACCACCATGCTTCACCGTAAGGCTGGTGCCAGGTTTCCTACAGACGTGACGCTTTGCATTCAGGCCAAAGAGTTCCATTTTGGTTTCATCAGACCAGAGAATCTACCATAAAGGCCTGATTGGTAGAGTGCTGCAGAGATGGTTGTCCTTCTGGAAGGTTCTCCAATCTCCACAGAGGAACTCTAGAGCTCTGTCAGAGTGACTATTGGGTTCTTGATCACCTCCCTGACCAAGACCCTTCTTCCCCTATTTCTCAATTTTCCTGTGCGGCCAGCTCTAGGAAGAGTCTTGGTGGTTCCAAACTTCTTCCATTTAAGAATGATGGAGGCCACTGTGTTCTTGGGGACTGTCAATGCTGCAGACTTTTTTTGGTACCCTTCCCCAGATCTGAGCCTTAACACAATCCTGTCTTGGAGCTCTACGAACAATTCCTGTTTATGGCTGTAAAGACAGGCTACATTTGCACAGCGATTGTGCACCCTGTGCGTGCGCAGGGTTCGCAAACTTTGATCCACTCCCTTTTGGGGGTTGTGTGTCAAAAAGTTTAAAATCCACTGAGCTGAATTTGCTTTACATCTGTAGGATCGGGTGCAGCGCAAACGTCAAATTCTAGGGAGAGAGGATTGCCATAAATGAATATGCAGCTCCCCAAATTATTGGTGATCAAGAATATTAACCATTTACTTTGCAGACTCACCAGCAATGGGGCATCAAGCAACAATTTATAGCAATAGGCCTACTGGTCTTTTGGTATGTCGACATTTCTTGAAATTGCTCGTTTACTCAAGGAGCTTTTATTTGGAATTGGTTGTTAAAATTAATTATTGCATAATCAAAATGTGTTGTTGACAAAATAATGAAAACATCTTTCTGGTAACCTCGATAAATAGACTAAGATTGTCTATTTAAATTTATAGTTGAACAAGTCATTGCCTGTATAGATTTTTATTTTACTTGACTTGAGACTTTAAAAAACTTGTGACTTGACTTGCTCTCAGAATGCACGACTAGGACTTGGACTTGACTCGACACATTCTACATGGGACTCGACTTTATACTTGCTTGTGACTCGAATAATAGTGACTTGGTCCCACATCTGGTGAAAAGCCACAATCATCTGGGCACATTACATGTCTTTAGTGGGTAGGAAGCAATTATTGTGGACTGGATGTCTCAACAGGTGGATTTGTTAGTGCGTTCAAAGATCCTGTGGAGTGTGATGTCATCCACTGGAATGGCTGTTGTTGGAGCTGTAGCTGTTAAGGCGGCGGCAGGTGTTCTTTTGAAATGATACAGACCCATTCAGAATATCAATTCAGACAAATATTATGTTTATACAAACTTGAATGTGTTCAAGACTCTTTTCCTTTTATTTATTTAATTGTACTTTTATTTTACCCCATTTTCTCCCCAAATTCATGGTATCCAATTCGTAGTTACAGTCTTGTCCCATCGATGCAACTTCCATACGGACTCTGGAAAGGCGAAGGTTGAGAGCCATGCGTCCTCCGAAAACACAACCCAGCCAGGCCACACTGCTCCTTGACACAATGCCCGCTTAACCTGGAAGCCAGCCACACCAGTGTGTCAGAGGAAACACTGTACACCTGGCGACCTTGTCAGCGTGCATTGCGCCCGGCCCGCCACAGGAGTTGCTAGTACACGATGGGACAAGAACATCCCTACCGGCCAAACCCTACCCTAACCTGGGCGACGCTGGCCTGCTGCAAGACTCTTTTCCATTCAGATATGATGCACACACACAAGCACGCACACACAATGAGTGCACATTGCTCCTGGGTGGTTCACAGCAGTAACCAAAGCCAACTGTGAGCCAAAGCCAACTGTGAGCTCAGGCTTTACTAGTCCAGTGAGGTGTTTGTTGGCAGAGTCTCTGTAGCAATTTTTTGTTGTTGCTGTGTCTCTCTTTCTTCTCCAGTCTGACTGCCCTTTCAACATGCTTGTCTGTCCCTGATAGATGTCCCCCCTACAGGATATGAATACATAATCACAGAAATCTATGAGCTCTGTGTGTATATACACTACCGTTCAAAAGTTTGGGGACACTTACAAATTTCCTTGTTTTTGAAAGAAAAGCAAAAAATGTTGTCCATTAAAATAACATCAAATTGATCAGAAATACAGTGTAGACATTATTAATGTTGTAAATGACTATTATAGCTGGAAACGGCAGATTTTTTATGGAATATCTACATAGGCGTACAGAGACCCATTATCAGAAACCATCACTCCTGTCTTCCAATGGCATGTTGTGTTAGCTAATCCAAGTTTATAATTTTAAAAGACTAATTGATAATTAGAAAACCCTTTTGCAATTATGTTAGCACAGCTGAAAACTGTGTCCTGATTAAAGAAGCAATTCAACTGGCCTTCTTTAGACACATTGAGTATCTGGAGCATCAGCGTTTGTGGGTTCAATTACAGGCTCAAAATGACCAGAAACAAATAACTTTCTTTTGAAACTCGTCAGTCTATTCTTGTTCTGAGAAATGAAGGCTATTCCATGCGAGAAATTGCCAAGAAACTGAAGATCTGGTACAACGCTGTGTACTACTCCCTTCATAGAGCAGTGCAAACGGGCTCTAACCAGAATAGAAATGGGAGTGGGAGGTACATTAGAGTGTCTAGTTTGAGAAACAGACGCGTCACAAGTCCTCAACTTGTAGCTTCATTAAATTATACCCGCAAAACACCGTTCTCAACGTCAACAGTGAAGAGGCGAGATACTGGTCTTCTAGGCAGAGTTGCAAAGAAAAAGCCATATCTCTGGGTCTCGGTTGAGGCAATGCCAAGAGTGTGCATAGCTGTCATCAAGACAAAGGGTGGCTATTTGAAGAATCTCAAATGTAAAATATATTTTGATTTGTTTCACACTTTTTTTGGATACTACATGATTCCATATCTGTTATTTTAAAGTTTTAATGTCTTCACTATTATTCTACAAGAAAATAGTAAAAATGAAGAAAAACCCTTGATTGAGAATGTGTTCTAAAACTTTTGACAAGGTAGTGTATAATTACACACCTATGCACTCATGAATGCTCACACTCACGGACGCACGCACGCACACAAAAATACAAACACGTACACAGAATTTCCCGACAACAGGGTCTGGGGACTGAGGGGAATTAATCTGGGTCCAGAGCAATTAATCAACTGCTGGATGAAGGAAGGTGCCATACTGAATAGATAGATGGGGCCTTAGTGGACTATTAAAAAAACCACCGGGCCCAAGGGACACATCTTTAGTTTTATTCCCAGTTGACAACATGGCTGGTAAATTGGTCTAAGTTGTGCTCTCACTAGCGTGATGTTTATGATTATAAGGAGTGTATTCACTAGTGTCTCATCTATCGAGTACATTTTTATCATATTACATACATTGCATTCGGAAAGTATTCACACCCCTTTTTCGTCATTTTATTTCGTTACAGCCTTTTTCTAAAATGTATTAAATTCATATTTTTCCTCATCAATCCACACACTGTCACACCCTGATCTGCTTCACCTGTTCCTGTGATTGTCTCCACCCCCTCCAGGTGGCGCTTATTCACCCCAGTTTCTACGACTTTTCTCTTGCCTGACCCTGTTGTTTTAATAAATATGGTAAGAATCCAACCATCTGCCTCCTGTGTCTGCATCAGGGTCTCGCCTTGTGTCATGATACACAATACCCCATAATGACAAAGCAAAAACAGGTTTTTAGAAAATGTTGCACATTTATAAAAAATGAAATCCTTGATGTTTTTACAACTTGATTGGAGTCCACCTGTGGTAAATTCAATTGATTGGACATGATTTGGAAATGCACATACCTGTCTATATAAGGTCCCACAGTTGACAGTAAATGTCAGAGCATTGAGGTCGACGGAGTTGTCTGTAGAGCTCTGAGGCAGGATCGTGTTGAGGCACAGATCTGGGGAAGGGTACCAAAAAAGGGCTGCAGCATTGAATGTCCCCAAGAACACAGTGGCCTCCGTCATTCTTAAATGGAAGAAATTTGGAACGATCAAGACTCTTCCTAGAGCTGGCCGCCCAGCCAAACTGAGCAATCGGGGGAGAAGGGCCTTGGTCAGGGAGGTAACTAAGAACGTGATGGTCACTCTGACAGAACTCCAGAGTTCCTCTG
The DNA here is from genome assembly GCF_045791955.1 of Oncorhynchus clarkii lewisi. Lineage (NCBI taxonomy): Eukaryota > Metazoa > Chordata > Actinopteri > Salmoniformes > Salmonidae > Oncorhynchus > Oncorhynchus clarkii. The sequence goes on from NC_092166.1 coordinate 54,481,451, forward strand.
TGGAGATGGGAGAAGCTTCCAGAAGGACAATCATCTCTGCACCCCTCCACCAATCAGGTCTTTATGGTAGAGTGGCCAGACAGAAGCAACTCCTCAGTAAAAGGGCCATGAAAGCCACTTGGAGTTTGCCAAAATAGCACCTAAAGGACTCTCAGACCATGAGAAACAAGATTCTCTGGTCTGATAAAACCAAGATGGAACTCTTTGGCCTGAATGCCAAGCGTCAAGTCTGAAGGAAACCTGGTACCATCCCTAATGTGAAGCATGGTGGTGACAGCATCATGCTGTGGGGATGTTTTCAGTGGGACTGGGAGACTAGTCGGGATTGAAGGAAAGATGAATGGAGCAAAGTACAGACAGATCCTTGACCTGAAAATAGCTGTTTAGCGACTCTCCCCATCCAACCTGACAGAGCTTGAGAGGATCTACAGAGAAGAATGGGAGAAACTCCCCAAATACAGGTGTGCCAAGCTTGTCGGGTCATACCCAAGAAGACTCAAGGCTGTAATCGCTGCTAAAGGTGCTTCAACAAAGTACTGAGAAAAGCAGGGTTTGTCAACTAGGTTCTGAGCTAATAGTCGGCCGGCCAGAACATAATTAGTATACAATATTAGCACAAAGAATTGGCCACACTGCAAATTGAACAACATTTTAACATATCTGATTAGTACATAATACATTCATTTTGATCTGATTACGCTCATAAAATCATCATGTCTCTATTCAATTATTATTTTTGTCGATTTGTCTGTGCCTTGATTGGTGGGAAAAAACAGGTCTACTTAGGCTTGTGTAGGCTCCACTACTTTTTTGTAACGTCAGCATTCATTCAGAACAATTAGCTTGATAGTAAGTATCAAAACAAAGGTGGATAATGAAAATCTAAGTTTCAGGGAAGAATGTACAGAGAGATATACGTTCACCTTATCATATTTTCCCAATGCCAAGCCAGTGTGTGTTATTTGCAATGAAAATGTTGAGGTTTGCAAAGAATTCGATCTCAGGTATCATTATGAATCTAATCATGGAACTTTCAAAGTGGCCTTACCGCCCCAGACAGCTTTAACTGCAAGCTACACACGCTGCTTTTTTGGCTAAACTATCCTGTCACTTAAACGGGTTAAATCTGCAGTTACAAGAAAGAGGGGAAATAGTCATGGACATGGTGGAAAAACTTGAGGCTTTTACTAGGAAACTTTAGTTGTTCGATTTGGACTTGTCATCTGGAAGGTTACTGGACTTCAGCACACTAAAGATCTGCAGGCAAAGGGACCGGACAACTTCTCCACCAGATCTGAAGACTACAGCATTCCCAAGGCTATCATTGTGTTTGTATGTGATCCTCTCACAGTCCGCCCAGGTGGAGAATTCTCCTCCCTTGCTAAGAAAACAATACCCTCGCTGGATGAGGCCGCAATTCAAACTGAGCTGATTGAATTCCAGACATCGAGCCAAATCAGGGATGCGCTCGGAAGTGCCGTGTCTTTGGTGTGCAATTTTGGGTGGCATGGTCAGAGGAATACAGCACAATACAGAAGCGTGGATTTTATGCGCTAAAAATGTTTGGATCGACTTACACCTGCGAGTCCTCATTTTCCTCATTTTCATCTTTCTCCTAAGTCTATCGAGGACTGCCTGCGCTTTAAAATCACATCCGTCTCTCTCGACATCCACAAGACCGTGTCCGAGGGGTAATGCAACTTATCCCATTGAGTAAGTCACCTGCATTGCTTAAGCAAAGTCACCTGCATTGCTTGCTGTTTGGGGTTTTAGGCTGGGTTTCTGTACGGCACTTTGTGACAGCTGATATAAGAAGGGCTTTATAAATAAATACACTTTAATTTTTTTGTTGACTTAGTGGCCTATATGATGGTATTTAGTACTAACATTGTTGTGAGTGCTTATCCAGGGATATTTAGGTCTCAAGCTGACAGTATTTTCTGTTTGTTCTGTCATTACAGGAGCAGGCTATTCCGATACAGACATTCAGATACAGACATCACCTTTTAAAAAAATATATATACATATTATGTAGAATTCAACGTTTTTGGCCAGTTGCAATTTTAAGTAGACCTAATAAAAAAAATCTCACTTATATCAATACATATATATTGCCAGCCTCAGCCAGTTAAGTTATTTTATATAGGCCTAGGCTCGGAAGAAATAGACACCGATTACACCCTCTTGTTGTTTGTAAAGTCAAATTAAAATGAAGATTATTGGTGAAATGAATTACTTGACTTGTGTATGTTTTCTCCATCTGTTGCTGTGCAACACTTGCATAACAAGTTAGCTATATTTTCAGCACCAGGCACTGTTCACCTCCCATTGATTGCGCTGCGGTTGCAGATTTACGTTTCAGCATCACAAAATTATATTTTTATTATTAGAATTTGAGTGGCTTTGGGGGGCCAAATAATTTTGCTGGCAGGCCATATTTGGCCTGGGGGCCGCCAGTTGAGTCTGAATACTTATGTACTGTAAATGTGATATTTCATTATTATTATTTTTTATACATTTGCTGAAATTTCTAGACATCTGTTTTTGCTTTGTCATTATGGGGTATTGTGTGTTGATATATAAGGAAAAACGTTTACTCAATTTTAGAATAAGGCTGTAGCCTTAGCGTAACAAAATGTAGCTGTAGCGTAACAAAATGTGTAAAAAGTCAAGGGGTCTGAATAATTTCCGAATGCACTGTATATAATCTAGCATCGTGTTTTGTACTTGGGTGCACTTCATTTTGTAAAGTATTACACCCCTCCAACATAGTGTGCATTGTTTTGTGAGACACACTGAGGAATGTTCTGAATTATTCAAACAATGGCTGGCTATTGAGAATGGTCTAAAAAAGAAGCAACCTCTCTCTCTCTCTCTCTCTGTTCCCTCTCCTCTTTTTTTCTCTCTGCCTCGCTCTCTCTCTCCCCTTCCCCCTCCATCTTTCTCTCCCTCCCTCCATCCCTTCCTCCCTTAGTCTCTCTCTTCATCATTGTTCATCTCTCTGCCATAACAACATCTCCTCACCGGAGAGTTTCTCCAGTCTCTGCGTACAGTTCAAGTCAGAAGTTTACATACACTTAGGTTGGAGTCATTAAAACTTGTTTTTCAACCACTCCACAAATTTCTTGTTAACAAACTATAGTTTTGGCAAGTCGGTTACGACATCTACTTTGTGCATGACACAAGTAGTTTTTCCAACAATTGTTTACAGACAGATTATTTCACTTATAATTCACTGTATCACATTTCCAGTGGGTCAGAAGTTTACATACACTAAGTTGACTGTGCCTTTATACAGCTTGGAACATTCCAGAAAATTATGTCATGGCTTTAGAAGCTTCTGATGGGCTAATTGACATTATTTGAGTCAATTGGAGGTGTACATGTGGATGTATTTCAAGGCCTACCTTCAAACATAGTGCCTCTTTGCTTGACATCATGGGAAAATCAAAATAAATCAGTCAAGACCTCATAAAAAAATCGCAGACCTCCACAAGTCTGGTTCATTCTTTGGAGCAATTTCCAAACGCCTGAAGGTACCACGTTCATCTGTACAAATAATGGTATGCAAGTATAAACACCGTGGGACCACGCAGCCATCATATCACTCAGGAAGGAGACGAGTTCTGGCTCCTAGAGATGGACGTACTGTGGTGCGACAAGTGCAAATCAATCCCAGAACAACAGCAAAGGGCCTTGTGAAGATTCTGGAGGAAACAGGTACAAAAGTATCTATATCCACAGTAAAACGAGTCCTATATCGACATAACCTGAAAGGGTGCTCAGCAAGGAAGAAACCATTGCTCCAAAACCGCCATAAAAAAAGCCAGACTATGGTTTGCAACTGCACATGGGGACAAAGATTGTACTTTTTGGAGAAATGTCCTCTGGTCTGATGAAACAAAAATAGAACTGTTTGGCTATAATGACCATTGTTATGTTTGGAGGAAAAAGGGGGAGGTTTGCAAGCCAAAGAACACCATCCAAGACTGTGAAGCACGATGGTGGCAGCATCATGTTGTGGCGGTGCTTTGCTGCAGGAGGGACTGGTGCACTTCACAATATAGATGGCATCATGAGGGAGGGAAATTATGTGCGAGGAAAATTACGTGGATATATTGAAGCAACATCTTAAGACATCAATCAGGAAGTTAAAACTTGGTCGCAAATGGGCGTTCCAAATGGACAATGACCCTAAGCATACTTCCAAAGTTGTGGCAAAATGGCTTAAGGATAACAAAGTCAAGATATTGGAGTGGCCATCACAAAGCCCTGACCTCAATCTTATTGAACATTTTTGGGCAGAACTTGGGCAGAACTGAAAACAAAAAACAAGCCTACAAACCTGACACAGTTACACCAGCTCTGTTGGGAGGAATGGGTCAAAATTCACCCAACTTATTGTGGGAAGCTTGTGGACGGCTACCCGGCTACATTTCTGACCCACTGGGAATGTGATGAAAGAGATAAAAGCTGAAATAAATCATTCTCTCTACTATTAATCTGACATTTAACATTCGTAAAGTAAAGTGGTGATCCTAACTGACCTAAGACAGGGAATTTTTTACTAGGATTAAATGTCAGTTTAGATGTATTTGGCTAAGGTGTATGTAATCTTCCGACTTCAACTGTATATACATACATACATACATATACACACTTTTTAAAAAAGAATATACCTTTATTATTCCCCGCAAACCCTACCACCCCTCCCCCAATTGGAGTAAACTAATAAACAATAACACTTAGGCTTCTACCTTCAGTTTATACTTATTATACACCATCTATTTTACAATAGTTATATTTAGTATGTTTTTAGTCCTTCCTCTATTTCTAATGTCCATCCAGTTTCTATTTGTAAATGTGCTATTTCACAACATTTCAGAACCCATATACATTTTACAGACCCTGTATGTTTTACATTGGTTATCTTGTTGTTATTAGTCCCACCCTTCATTCCCCTTCAACCCCTCCCATCTATCTCTTAACACCATCCATTTTGGATTTCTATTTGCCATGCATTTTTCAACTATGCTGTGATGTATCACAAAAGTACCGCACCTTTCTATTCTCATAGCTTCTACAGATTGTAAATTAAAGATACCATTTTTTTGCTAAAATAATGACTATATTATTGATCGATTGACTATGACTTTTCAAATCACCCAGTATTGCTATCTGCAGCGTTAGTTCTTGGTAAATGTTGCAATTATTCAGCCATTCCTGGACCTGTGACCAAAAACGAGCTGCATATGGACAGTACCAAAATAAATGATCTATTGACTCTGCCTCCTCGCTGCAAAATCTGCAGAGCTGGAAGATTGTATACCCCATATATGTAACATTCTATTGGTTGCAAAAATGTTGTATTAGAATTTATATTGAACAATTTGAAGGTTTGAATCCGGCGTTGTTTTGCGTGTGAATTCATAAACCATGTGCCATGGAATCGGTACATCAAAAATCTCTTCCCAAAGTTTTAGTCCTTAAATGAAATTGGCATATATTTTTATTTATCACAATTTTCTTTAACCATTTATGGTCTTTAATGCAGGGCCAACAGACAAGTTCTGTACTTTTTCCACCTTCTACTTGCCTCTTTCATTTTTGTGGTAATGCTGCAATTAGTTGGTTGTAATTTTGTGTAGAACAGACATTTCCATATGTCTGTGTTAGCTGCATGTGTGACATAACTCCACCAGTCCTATTTATGATAATTTACAAAAATTGTACCTTTACATTTTTTTTTATTGAAAATACGTGTTTTTAATCAATTAGTATATTTGAGTTTAACCACAATATTTTTGGTATTATTTGTTCTGTCTTTTCAGGTGGATTAAACTGAAATAGCAACCAACTTTCTAAGGCTTGTTTAAAAAATAACGATATTTTGGAGATTATTTTGTTTTCAAATAACTGAAAGTGAGCAGTTGTAATCTGAAGAAAGGGAAAAAGGCCATTCTTCAACATTGGGTGAGACATTCTTACTAATTTACTAGAGAACCATTTTGGATTTAAGTATAACTTTTGTATGACTGATGCCTTTAGTGAGAGGTCTAATGCTTTAATATTTAATCATTTCTGCCCTCCGAATTCATATTCGTTATATAAATAGGCCCTTTTAATTTTGTCTGGCTTGCCATTCCACATAAAATTGAATATGTTTTGTTCATATAATTTAAAAGCAGATCGCTAGGTGTTGGCAAACCATAAGCAAATAGGTAAACTGTGATATTACTGTAGAGTTAATCAGGGTGATTTTTTCCACAAATAGACAGGTATTTTCCTTTCCATGCAAGCAAGATTTTATTTATTTTTGCTAACTTTCTGTAAACATTTATTGGAGTGAGAACATTTCTTTCTTTTGGGATTTGTGTACCGAGTATGTCCACATCCCACGTATGTCCACATCAGACCATTTTATTGGTAAACTACACGGTGATGTAAAAGTTGCATTTTTTTGTGATCCAATATGTAATATAGTATCATAATTTATCAGAATTTGGTTTTAATCCAGAGAGGTTAGCAAAAGTATCTAGATCCTCTATGAGGCTGTGGAAGGATTCTAATTGTGGTTTCAAAAGAAAACATGAATCATCAGCGTACAATGACATCTTTGTTTTTAAGCCACTGATTAAAAACAAAATGACGTGTGCGTATGAATTCATCCCCTTTACTATGAAGCCCTGAAATAAGATCTGGTGCTATCAATTACCGTCAGAAGTCACATAATTAGTTAAATAATGTCCACCTGTGTGCAATCTAAGTTTCACATGGCCTGTCACATGATCTCAGTATATTTGCACCTGTTCTGAAAGGCCCCAAAGTCTGCAACAACACTAAGCAAGAGGCACCACCAAGCAAGTGGCACTATGAAGACCAAGGAGCTCTCCAAACAGGTCAGGGACAAAGTTGTGGAGAAGTATAGATCAGGGTTCGGTTATAAAAAAATATCAGAAACTTTGAACATCCCTCGGAGGACCATTAAATCCATTATTAAAAATGGAAAGAATATGGCACCACAACAAACCTGCCAAGAGAGGGCCACCCACCAAAACTCACTGACCAGGCAAGGAGGGCATTAATCAAAGAGGCTACAAAGAGACCAAAGATAACCATGAAAGAGCTGCAAAGCTCCAGAGAGGAGATTGGAGTATCTGTCCATTGGACCACTTTAAGCCGTACACTCCACAAAGCTGGGCTTTACGGAAGAGTGGCCTGAAAAATATAAGCAAACACGTTTGGTGTTTGACAAAATACATTGTGTATGTGGGAGACTCCATATGCCTTCATCAAACATATGGAAGAAGGTAGTCTGGTCAGATGAGACAAAAATTGTGCTTTTTGGCCATCAAGGAAAAATTCTATGTCTGGTGCAAACCCATCACCTCCCCCCACCCTGAGAACACCATCCCAACAGTGAAGCATGGTGGTGGCTTTACAAAGTAGTGGGGGGGTGAATAGTTATGCACGCTCAAGTTTTCTGTTTGTTTCACAATAAAACATATTTTGCATCTTCAAAGTGGTAGGCATGTTGTGTAAATCAAAAGATACAACCTCCCCCAAAATCCATTTTAATTCCAGGTCGTACAACAAAATAGGAAAAATGCCAAGGGGGTGAATACTTTCACAAGCCACTGTATGTCATTTAATGACAGTCACTCAAGTAACCCATGTCAGTTAAAATGATTTAGATTGGTAAATTAGTTTAGATAGTCTAGCCAGCTATCTAAACTTGAAGAAATCATTGCCACTCTCACTTAGATTTCATAATAAGTAATGGAAAAATGTGGAGAATTGTGGAGAACATTTGCTTTTATAACTGCAAAAAATTCTCCCCTTGGGCCTCCCGGGTGGCGCAGTGGTTAAGGGCGCTGTACTGCAGCGCCAGCTGTGCCATCAGAGTCCCTGGGTTCGCGTCCAGGCTCTGTCGTAACCGGCCGCGACCGGGAGGTCCGTGGGGCGACGCACAATTGGCCTAACGTCGTCCGGGTTAGGGAGGGCTTGGTCGGTAGGGATGTCCTTGTCTCATCGCGCACCAGCGACTCCTGTGGCGGGGCGGGCGCAGTGTGCGCTAACCAAGGATGCCAGGTGCACGCTAAGGTAACCTCCGACACATTGGTGCGGCTGGCTTCCGGGTTGGATGCGCACTGTGTTAAGAAGCAGTGCGGCTGGTTGGGTTGTGTATCGGAGGACGCATGACATTCTTCGTCTCTCCCGAGCCCGTACAGGAGTTGTAGCGATGAGACAAGATAGTAGCTACTACAACAATTGGATACCACGAAATTGGGGAGAAAAAGGGGTATTAATTCACAAAAAATAATCATAATAAATTCTCCCCTTGATAAAATGTGTAGAATAATTCATATTTTTTGTCAATTATTTTTGTACTCCTTTTTCTCCCCAAATTTGTGGTATCCAATTGGTAGTTACAGTCTTGTCCCATCGATGCAATTCCCATACGAACTCGGGAGAGGCGAAGGTCGAGAAACGTGCGTCTTCCAAAACACAAACCCAGCCAAGCCACACTGCTTCTTGACCGCTTAACCCGGAACCCAGCCACACCAATGTGTTGGAGGAGACATCGTACACCTGGTGACCGTGTCAGCGTGCATTGCGCCTGGCCCGCCACAGGAGTCTCTAGTGTGCGGTGGGACAAGAACATCCCTGCCGGCCAAACCCTCTCCGAACCCGGACGACGATGGGCCAATTGTGTGCCGCCACATGGGTCTCCCAGTTGCGGCCGTCTGTGACAGAGCCTGGACTCTAACCAGGATCTCTAGTACTACAATGCAGTGCATTAAACCACTGCAAAACTCGGGAAGCCAAAAAGTGTAGAATTAGCTGTGAAACGGCAACAACAACAAAAATGTTATGTAAAGCAAACCTATTTCTTTACCTTTTGTTAATAGAATACTTTTTCTGCTAATAGATCCCTATGTACATATTAAATTATAGTTTTTCATCTTGATTGCGAGTTAATGTGTTAGCCTATCAACTATCAATTAGCCGCTATCTGTTTGTAGATAAGCTGAGGTGAATGAAGCTAAGGTAACAAATGTGATAATGGCTGAGGTCATTTTTCCTTGTTTTTGCTGTTCTCCAAATAACATTTTAGACCTCACTAAAACTCAGACCCTGGCTACCCCCCTGGATTTAATGTCATTGTTGTCATTGGAGAGGAACAAGGGATGTATCCCAAATGGCACCCTATTCACTATATAGTCCACTACCAGGCCCCATAGGGCCCCATAGTGCACTATATAGGGAACAAGGTGCCATTTGGGAACAGCCAGGGTGTAGTATTAGTGTAATCTGGCTGTGGTCCCATGCTACAGCTGCAGACACTAGAATGCCCCTGAGCTTTCCCATCAGGCCCTTGTTTGCAGTGTTTAACAGTTACAGTAATAACTTCCCGTTGATACCATTGTGTCAGGTCTGCCATCTCCAGTTCCCCAAACGCATGCACGCACGCATGCTGGCAGGCACACTCACACACACACACTCACGCACACGCAGACAGACATGAAGACACGAATGATTTTGAATCCTCGTTGCGTGAAGCTTGTTTTAAATTGTGAAGAAGTGAGAGCCTTTTTTTTGTGTGGCTTCTCTGCAATAAGCTCTCTCCCTCAATCCTCAAATGGGCCTGATTGTTTTGCGGTCTTACAACACTTCATATTCAAAAACCGTCAAGCCCACACTACCTGTCTGGTTCATTTTGGCTCCTCAAGCCCACTGCTGCACTTGTATGTCTCTTTTTTTTGTTTGTTATGAATGGACAGTGTTAGTCTCTTTGCCACCTGATTTACCCCGGCGGAAATAATAACCAAGGCAAAAAACAACTACTGATTGTGATTATTTCCAGTGTAGAATCCCACAGTTTTATGAATGTGCTGACGAATTATTGATTGGTACTTTTGTGTGGAGTTTAACAGCGCATCCGAAGATAATCATCTTTGTTAATGGGAGCATTAATAAATGTATAAGTGGTTTTGATTTGCTTTGTTGGCATGCTTTTTTTCCAGAAACTAGGTGGGGAACATTAGAAAGAGAAGCTTTGCCGCGTATGCTTATGACGTAGCCTATTTGAACATGACTCACCTACCGACTAAAAGCTTTTAGCAAGCCTTTCTCTCTTTCTGTACCTGCTTTTAAGCAGAGCCTTCAACATGGAGGTGTGAACAGGCTTTGAATAAGTGTGAGATTAGGTTATCATTTTTTTTTCAAATGTTTTCTTTGAAGGTTCGTTTTTGTTCCAGAATGAATTGATCATAGGTTACGTAACGTTATTTTAAGTTGACAAGCAGCACTTTATGTAATTACCCTCTGATAAAAATATCAAAATTAAGTTTACATGAACAAATAGAAGCAGAGCCAAGTTGATTATTTGTGCATGCCAAAGTATTTATTACTGACTGTGTACGTCTACTGTTGCTGTACCACTGTACCCTCATGGCCAGGTCTATAGCAAAAGAGAATGCATTCTCATTCTCTATAACCTGTTAATCCCTGTATGTTCGTTTGTCTCCCTGCCTGTGTTTTTTAGGGCATAGGGGTGGACCCCCACATAGCCCTGGCCCTGCCCCCAGGATCCAAACTGGCCAAGGAGGAGGACCCCCTGTTCCCAGCCATCAGACGAGATGACCATCAGGATAGGTAGAGCAGGACCACTCTCAGGCAAGCTTCCCTTCAGATACCCACATCACCATCAGCAACTTCCCCACTCAACTCAAAAAAACACTCAAAACCACCCACCATGAGTCTCATTTCTCTGATGGCTTGCTTTTGGATATTCTCTCTCTCTCTCTCTCTCTCTCTCTCTCCAATTCAAATGGCTTGATTGGCATGGGAAACATATAGTATATTCGGAAGGTTTTCAGACCCCTTGACTTTTCCCACATTTTGTTATGTTATAGCCTTATTCTAAAATGGATGGGGGAAAACAAATCCTCATCAATCTACACGCAAAACCCCATCATGACAAATCAAAAACAGTTTTTTAGATTTTTTTTGCTATAGTATTAAAAATAAAAAACTGAAATATTACATTTACATAGGTGTTCAGGTCCTTTACTCAGTACTTTGTTGAAGCACCTTTGGCAGCGATTATAGCCTTCAGTCTTCTTGGATATGATGCTACAACCTGGGCAAACCTCTATTTGCGGAGTTTCTCCCATTCTTCTCTGCAGATCCTCTCAAGCTCTGTCAGGTTGGAAGGAGAGTGTCGCTGCACTGATATTTTCAGGTCTCTCCAGAGACGTTCGATCGGGTTCAAGTCTGGGCACTGGCTGGGCCAATCAAGGACATTCAGAGACGTGTCCCGAAGCCACTCCTGTGTTGTTGTGGCTGTGTGCTTAGGGTCGTTGTCCTGTTGGAAGGTGAACCTTTGCTCCAGTCTGAGGTCCTGAACTCTCTGGAGCAGATGGATTGATGGTGCCAGGTTTCCTCCAGGCGTCACGCTTGGCATTCAGGCCAAAAAGTAAAATCTTAGTTTCTCATGGTCTGAGAGTCTTTAGGTGCCTTTTGGCAAACTCCAAGTGGGCTGTCATGTGCTTTTAACTGAGGTGTGACTTCCGTCTGGCCACTCTATGATAAAGGCCTGATTGGTGGAGTGCTGCAGAGATGGTTGTCCTTCTGGAAGGTTCTCCCATCTCCACAGAGGAACTCTGGAACTCATTCAGTTTGACCATCGGGTTCTTGGACACCTCCCTGACCAAGGCCCGTCTCCCTCCATTGCTCAGTTTGGCCGGGCGGACAGCTCCAGGAAGAGTCTTGGTGGTTCCAAACCTCTTCCATTTATGAATAATGGGGTCCACTGTGTTCTTGGGGACATTCAATGCTGCAGACATTTTTCGGTAGCAATTCCAACCTCATGGCTTGTTTTTTGCTCTGACATGCACTGCCAACTGTGGGACCTTATATAGACAGGTGTGTGCCTTTCCAAATCATGTCCAATCAATTGAATTTACAACAGGGGGACTCCAATCAAGTAGTAGAAACATCTCTGAACAGGATGATCAATGGAAACAGGATGCACCTGAGCTCAATTTTTGGTTTCATAGCAAAGGGTCTGAATACTTACACTACCGGTCAAAGGTTTTAGAACACCTATCCATTCAAGAATTCATGTTATGACAAGAACAGCTCAAATGAGCACAGAGAAACAACTGTCCATCATTACATGAAGGTCAGTCAATCCAGAAAATGTCAAGAACTTGGAATGTTTCTTCAAGTGCAGTCGCAAAAACCATCAAGAGCTATGATGAAACTGGCTCTCATGAGACCGCCACAGGAATGGAAGACCCAGAGTTTCCTCTGTTGCAGATGATAAGTGTATTAGCGTTACCAGCCTTAGAAATTTCAGCCCAAAGAAATGCTTCACAAAATTCCAAGTAACAGACACATCTCAACATCAACTGTTCAGAGGAGACTGTGTGAATCAGGCCTTCATGGTTGAATTGCTGCAAAGAAACCACTACTAAAGGATACCAATAAGAAGAAGAGACTTGCTTTGGCCAAGAAACACGAGCAATGGACATTAGACCGGTGGAAATTTGTCCATTGAGTCCAAATTTGACATTTTTGGTTCCAACCTCTATGTCTTTGTGAGACACAGTGTGGGTGAACGGATGATCTTCGCATGTGCATTTCTCAACATAAAGCATGGAGGAGGAGGAGGTGTTATGGTGTGGGGGTGCTTTGCTGAGGACACGTCTGTGATTTTTTTAGAAATCAAGGCACACTTAACCAGCATGGCTACCACAGCATTCTGCAGTGTTATGCCATCCCATCTGTTTTGGGCTTAGTGGGACAGTCATTTGTTTTTCAACAGGACAATGACCCAACACACCTCCAGGCTGTGTAAGGGCTATTTGACCAAGAAGGAGAGGGATGGAGTGCTGCATCAAATGACCTGGCCTCCACAATCCCCCGACCTCAACCCAATTGAGCTGGTTTGGGATGTGTCGGACCACAGCGTGAAGGAAAAACAGCCAAGTGCTCAGCATCTGTGGGAACTCCTTCAAGACTGTTAGAAAAGCATTCCAGGTGAAGCGGGTTGAGAGAATGCCAAGAGTGTGCAAAGCTGTCATCAAGGCAAAGGATAGCTTTTTGAAGAATCTCAAATATAAAATATTTGGTGATTTGTTTAGCACTGTTTTGGTTACTACATGATTCCATATGTGTTATTTCATAGATTTGATGTCTTCACTATTATTCTACAATGTAGAACATAATAAAAATGAAGAAAAACCCATGAATGAGTAGATGTTCTAAAACCTTTTACCGGTAGTGTATTTAAATAAGGTATTTCAGGATATACATTTTTTGAGACATTGAGACATTTCAAATGCCATATTATAGCTCTTTCTTTCTTTTTCTTTCTTTCTTTCTTTCTTTCTCGCTCTCTCTTTCTTTCTCGCTCTCTCTCTTTCTTTCTCGCTCTCTCTCTCTCTCTCTCTCTCTCTCTCTCTCTCTCTTCTCATCTTACCAATCAATATCTATACTGGCCTGGGTTGCTTTAAAACGGGCATTCTCCTCGCAATCGTTTCACCTGTGTTCTTTTGTGTTTCATGTTTTCCTTCTAGTTTTATATTTTTTATTTTATTTTGAAACATAAAAGCATACGCTCGTCGAAGACATGGGAAAGGTTACTCATCTCAGAGCCACAGAGCTCTATTGCACTCTTAGCTTTAATGGACAATTTCCAATTTCATAGTGAGTTTGTTTAAACGGATATCGAAAACAGGTTCATCCAGACTGTGACAATATGATAACGGAATAGAAAATTGGATACCTTTAGCGTGCCCATCGCTTTCGGCTTTGGTTTTATTCAATGTTCTGGATGCTAATTGTTGGAATAATAATGAAGCCCACAGTAATTAGGAACTTGATCCATGCACATGGAGTCCAGCTTGGTTAATTAACTGAGCCAAACTAGTGGAAAGATTGAATTTAGACTACAGGCAATAAACCTTCAGAAAGTATTCACACCCCTTGACTTTTTCCACATTTTATTGTGTTACAGCCTGAATTTAAAATGGATTACATTGTGATTTTTTTGTCACGAGCCTACACACAATACCCCATAATGTCAAAGCGGAATTATGTTTTTTTGAAAATGTGTACAAATGAATAAAAGATGTAAAGCTGAAATGTCATAAGTATTCAACCTCTTTGTTATGGCAAGCCTAAATAAGTTCAGGAGTTTAACAAGCTGCACGGACTCACTCTGTGTGCAATAATAGTGTTTAACATGATTCTTTAGTGTACATGCAATTATCTGTAAGGTCCCTCAGTCGAGCAGTACATTTCAAACACTGATCCAACCACAAAGACCAGAGAGGTTTTTCAATGCCTCGCAAAGAAAGGCAGATTGGTAGATTGGTAGATTGGTAGATGGGTAATTGAATATCCCTTTGAGCATGGTGAAGTTATTAGTTACACTTGGGATGGTGTATCAATACACCCAGTCACTACAAAGATACACCGCTCAGGGATTTCCCCATGTGGCCAATGGTGACTTTAAGACAGTTACAGAGTTTAATGGCTGTGATAGGAGAAAACTGAGGATGGATCAATAACATTGTAGTTACTTCACAATACTAACCTAATTGACAGAGTGAAAAGAATGAAGCCTGTACAGAATAAAAAATATTCCAAAACATGTATGCTGTTTACAACAAAGCACTAAAGTAATACTGCAAGAAATCTAGCAAAACAATTCACTTTTTGTCCTGAATAAAAAGTGTTACGTTTGACCAATTCAACACATTACTGACTGGCACTCTCCATATTTTCAAGCATAGTGATGGCTGCATCATGTTATGGGTATGCTTGTAATCGTTAAGGACTAGGAAGTTTTTTAGGATAAAAAAATAAATGAAATGGAGCTAAGCAAAGGCAAAATCTTAAGAGGAAAACCTGGTTCAGTCTGCTTTCCACCAGACACTGGGAGATTAATTCACTTTTCAGCAGGGCAATAACCTAAAACAATTGAATACATTCTGAATTTAGGCCATAACACAACAAAATGTGCAATAAGTCAAGGGGAATGAATGCTTTCTGAAGGCACTGTAAGTGACTAATTTACTGTGACACCACCCCACCGATATCCTGCAGTTATTTGGCCAGTCGGGTTGAAGTCACTCTGGGGGGGGGGGTCTTTAAGTCGGGATAACAGAAAAAGGATATATCGCTCCCCTCATTAAGTAACAAACACTCAACCCCTCTGATCTCTCTCTGACCAACTCTTTCGTTATCTCTCTCAGGAAGATCTTCTTTCCCCTAACCAGTCAGGCTTCAAAACGGGTCACTCAACTGAGACTGCATTCATCTGTGTCACAGATGGTCTCCGCTCTGCCAAAGCTGACTCTCTCTCTCCTCTGTTCTCATACTTCTAGATCTATCCGCTGCCTTTGACTTTGTGAACCGTCAGATCCTCGTCTCCACCTCTTAGGGTTGGGCTTCTCAGGCTCTGCACACTCGTGTATTGCATCATACATGGCAGGTCGCTCCTACCAGGCGGTGTGCCCCGCTGTTCATCAAATACTGCCTCTGCAATATGAAAACACACACACAGACACTCAAACACTGTATACCAGTGGAGCCTGCGGGGAGGGGTAGGGGCTCCCTGATGGTCTGAGGGCACCTACCTAAATAGAGCTGGACACACAGTGGTGGCCAGGCTGCCTGTGAAATGTCATGTGTCAGGTGACTGAACAGGCCAGAGGTGGCACAGCTATGCCAACTTCTCTGCACTGAGAAACTAGATGCAAGGTGGCACCTATGATTCGCAAAGAACAAACGGGGAAGGGAGTGTGCGTGTTTGCGAGTGACTGCACATACAGTATTGTTTAAAAAAAAATTGGCAGGTGTGAAAAAATGCTGTAAAGTAAGAATGCTTTCTAAAATAGAAATGTTAATGGTTTATATTTATCAATTAACAAAATGCAAAGGGAGTGAACAGAAGAAAAATCTACATCAAAGCAATATTTGGTGTGACCACTCTTTGCCTTCAAAACAGCATCAATTCTTCTAGGTACACTTGCACATAGTTTTTGAAGGAACTCGGCAGGAAGGTTGGCCCAAACATCTTGGAGAACTAACCACAGTTATATGTGCAAACTAACTGCTTTCTGCTACAGCTAAATATTTCAAATTTTGACTCAACAGTCCAGAGCAACTGCTGCCATTTTTCTGCACCCCAGTTCCTGTGTTTTCGTGCATAGTTGAGTCGCTTGCCCTTGTTTCCACGTCGGAGGTATGGCTTTTTAGCCGCAAGTCTTCCATGAAGGCCACTTCTGACCAGACTTCTCCGGACAGTAGATGGTGTACCAGGGTCCCACTGTTTTCTGCCAATTCTGAGCTGATGGAACTGCTGGACATCTCCCGATTGCGAAGGGAAGTAAGTAAGCATGTTGTCTCTTTCATCTGCTGCAGTAAGTTTCCTTGGCCCGACCACTGCGTCTACGGTCCGCAACGTCGCCCGTTTCTTTGTGCTTCTTCAAAAGAGCTTGGACAGCACATCTGGAAACCCCTGTCTGCCTTGAAATGTCTGCCTGCCTTGCTGATGCAGTATAACTACCTTGTGTCTTGTTGCTGTGCTCAGTCTTGCCATAGTTTACTGTCAAAGGTCATACACCATCTTCAGCAACCTCGCCTTGTTAGTAGAGTTTGGCTGTTCCTCACCCAGTTTTATTCCTCCTTCACAACTGTTTCTGTTTCAGTTAATGATTGTGTTTCAACCTACATATTGCATTGATGATCATTAGCACCTGTTTGGTATAATTGTTTTGTCATACACCTGACTATATGCCTACAAAATCCCTAACTTTGTGCATGTGTACCCACAAGAATTGATGCTGTTTTGAAGCCAAAAGGTGGTCACACCAAATATGGATTTGATTTGTATTCTGTTCACTCACTTTGCATTTAGTTAATTGATAAATATAGTCTATTAACATGTCTATTTTTGAAGCATTCTTACTTTACAGCCTTTTTTTCACACCTGCCTAAAACTTTTGCACAGTACTGTATGTGCGCGTGTGTGTTGTGTGTGTGACTGCATATGTGTGTGTGACTGCATATGTGTGTGTGTGCATGTGAGGGTGGCAGCCAACATTAGTATCGTGTCTCCTTAATCTTCTTCTTTGCACAAGTACACAGAGACCTTCTGAGCTGCTTACCTGTGGACCTGACGGCAGCACTTAGAACAGCTAACATGTATTCTCCCCACACTCCATCAAAAACATATATCCCTTATACTTTATGCATGAGACTTACTGAATAATTCAGTCTGTATTTGGAGAGAATATAAATAGGTCACTTTTTTTGTGGTTCTATCATATTTTAGACTTCCTTAGGGGTTTGTCATTTCCTACAAAGCATTTTTTGTTTTAAATGTTTGCTGAATATTTAGCAACTTCATAAAAGTGAACTATACCTTTAAAGTTTTAGCGCCGCTTCAGTACATCAAGCACAGCTCCCCGCCCCTTCTCTTAAAGAGCTGTTAACAGGACAGGATCTCCAAGCTTGTTTCGGTCACACCCTTTTAGAACGCTGTCGTCCATTCAACTACGGGGACAGAGAGAAGATAGTATCCCAAAGTATTGAATGACTAAGTAAGGAGAAGGGACTGAGGGATAAACACAATCCACATATTATATGACCATATCGTCTTATGTCAGACAGAGCAGTATTTTCTCAGATTTTTACCGACTACGCCACTTCATTGTATAACAAGTTGATTTTAGATTTTTTTTCAGGCCATTGGTTGCTATTTTAGCTTTGTATGGGAGTCGTGGTTCATGTCTGAATGTTTGCGGGTGACCTGTCAGGTGAGATGAATCGAAATGAGAGTAGAGGAGAGGAGAAAGGTTGGAGTGGGACGACTCCTCCCTCTGCATGTCGTTGAGGAGACATGATACCCAGTCTATCAAGAATGCTCAGTGACATTAACTGACAGTCTGATTGGAGGAGACTTAAAGCAGGAGCAGAGGGAGACCTTAGGACTGACTGAGGAAAAAACACAGATAATCTATGAATCACAGAACATTTGAAGCAGCCAGAAAGACATGTTTTTCAATTGATTAATTTTCATATTGAAATAGCAAACACAATCACAGTGTGATTTGCTCCACGCTTTGCCTAGCCATGGCACCAGTACACAGAGAAAGAAGCAGGGGGAAAGGTGTACACAGGAGTGTAGCCAATGTTGCACCTGCTGTATCCATGTGACACAGTTATAGTTCTCTCTCTTTCTCTCTCTCTCTTGCTCTCTCTCACTCTCTCGCTCTCTCTCTCTCTCTCTCTCTAGCTCTTTCTCTCTCTCCACTTTGTCTCGCTCTCTTTTCACTCTTATTCCCTCTTCGTACTATTCTTTCTGTCTCTCTGTAGAATAGGTTTTACAGGAGGGGATGAGGGCTCAATGGGGTGCTGTATACCCTTATCATCACAGAACACATTGTAGTCCAGTTACACATTAACAGGAGCACACAACGGGAGTATTGCTCATATCCGTCCCTCCTCTGTCTGCCCAGCATGTGGTGTGTTTTGTTTGTTTGTGCGCTCAAGTGTGTGTGCGTACGACATGCGTTCGTGTGAGCATCTGTATGTGTGCGTCACTGGCCATCCTGAGAAGAGGGCATACTACTGACCTACTGTTGTAATGGGTTGATTGTTGCCTGGCAACAATCGTTGTAGGTAGCATGATGAAAGGTAACATCCACAAGTGCCATGGAGCCAAGACACTAAGGTTGGGGATATTACAATAGTATTGCCTATTGACGATGGTTGCCGAAATTGGGACGTGACAGACGATGGTTTAGCCTATTTGAACTTGACCTTATGCATATATATATGAATGTCGTATCGTTGACTATCATTAAATGTGAAGACTGTTATTATATCAAATCAATTCTCTATGTGTAATTATTCCGTGATTCGTTTAATTACGGGAAAATGTTGTTTATAGAGTTTCGATTTCCCGAATACAACGCTTCAGATATTTTATTATCTTATCGATTACAGTCTTCTATTAATGTATTGTTACCTCATCAGTCTCATTCCTGAATGTCGCAAACCCTTGGATATCTGCACGAACCCTAACGTAAATCATGAATCAGCGATATACAAATTGGCTCAATTATTTATTTACTAACTAACTAATCAATCACAGAATTACATAAACACACACAAGAAAAAGTCCCTAGTGGACGATATGACGGCTTGGTAGACAAAGGAAAGGGGTGGGAACAGCACAAGAGACGAGAAACTCAGAGTTTGTAACTACTCTCATGGAAATGCTAATACTTTAACATGAACAACCGCTCATTCGAAAATACATATTTATATTTACATATTTACAAGTGTATGCCTTTGTTGTCCCTCTCTGCGATCTCCGGTCCGTCTGCTGGATAGTCACTCGACAGAAAGCCTCTGGTTTGTCCTCCAGAGATCAAAGTGTGTTGTAGTTGTAGGTTGTTATAATGGATACGTCACAGTCTCAACGTCAACACTGAAGAGGCAACTCCAGGATGCTAGCCTTCTAGGCAGAGTTCCTCTGTCCAGTGTCTGTGTTCTTTTGCCCATCTGAATCTTTTATTTGTATTGGCCGGTCTGAGATATGGCTTTTTCTTTGCAACTCTTCCTAGAAGGCCAGCATCATGGAGTCGCCTCTTCACTGTTGCCATTGTTTTTAGTGAAGCTGCCAGTTGAGGACCTGTGAGGCGTGCGTATGTTTCTCAAACTAGTCCTCTTGCTCAGTTGTGCACCGGGGCCACCCACTCCTCTTTCTGTACTGGTTAGGGCCAGTTTGCGCTGTTCTGTGAAGGAAGTAGTACACAGAGTTGTACGAGATCTTCAGTTTCTTGGCATTTTCTCGCATGGAATAGCCCTCATTTTGCAGAATGAATAGACTGACAAGTTTCAGAAGAAAGTTATTTGCATCTGGCCATTTTGAGCCTGTAATCGAACCCATAAATGCTGATGCTCCAGATCCTCAACGTGTCTAAAGAAGGCCAGTTTAATTGCTTCTTTAATCAGAACAACAGTTTTCAGCTGTGCTAACATAATTGCAGAAGGGTTTTCTAATGATCAATTAGCCTTTTGAAATGATAAACTTGGATTAGCTAACACAACGTCCCATTGGAACACAGGAGTGATGGTTGCTGATAATCGGCCTCTGTACGCATATGTAGATATTCCATTATAAATCTGCCGTTTCCAGCTACAATAGTCATTTACAACATTAACAATGTCTACACTGTATTTCTGATCAATTTTATGTTATTTTAATGGACAAAAAATGTGCTATTCTTTCAAAAACAAGGAAATTTGTAAGTGACCCCAAACTTTTGAATGGTAGTGTATGTATATATATCCTTCATCCATTCCTTACTTAGATTTACGTGTATTTTGGGTATATGTTGTGAAACTGTTAAATTTGATTTGTTAGATATTACTGCACTGTCGGAGCCAGAAGCACAAGCATTTCGCTACACCCGCAATAACATCTGCTAAACACGTGTATGTGACCAATAGCATTTTATTTGATTTGATTATGGCAAGACATTCCGTTCCTCATGAGTTGATTGTCACTTTGCTCCGTCATGTGCACGCCACACAGACTCAGACAGACACACACAAACCATGTTTCGTGCTGAAACTCCACCAGAGTGGAATATTTGAATATATTTCCCTGCACTTAGTCTCTGTCCAGGGTATCACAACTTTATCTTTCATCATAATTTGTCCAGTTGTTGAATGCGATTTTGTGGTTGACCCACTTTTTTTGTGGGCGAGGGGGGGGGGGTCGACAAACATTGCATATGAGTACATAATCACAATAGGACAAAGGTTAAAATCGGCCAGTGTAGCTGAGAAGTCTCTCTTACTGCGTTAAGTGCCATTAAGAACACAGTATTGTTTTTTTCTGAGTTGTGAAGCTCAAGATGGCGTCGACAGACATGGCAGCTCTGCTTCTAGCTCCTAAGCAACTTTGCAGTATTTTTTTTTTGTGTGTTATTTCTTACATTATTAGCCCAGAACATTTTGGATATCAGAGTGGCGGTAACTAACCAGCATTACGACCAGGAATACGACTTTCCCATATTGGATCCTTTGTTTGTACCCCCCAGGGCAATTGAACTTATCCCAGAGGGAGGGAGGAAGGGAGGAAGGGAGACAACTGGGCTGTTGGCTGTTGCTTTTCCAAATGGCAGTCAAGTGAGTTGAAAGATAGTGTGTAGCCTACTAAAGGAGATGATTGGAGATCAGGTTTACCCTGAGGTTACCCAAGAGGAAACGCTGGCGTTACAGAGGCAGGAGAGGGGGAATCCTGGCGAGATTAAAGTGAATGGAAAACCTGCCACCTCTTCCCTACATTCTATTAGTGTCACGGATCTCTCTGGAACGTTCAATGCGCACACCTGGCTCCTATTCCCACTGATTGTATTTGTATATACAGTTGAAGTCGGAAATTTACATACACCTTAGCCAAATACATTTCAACTCAATTTTTGACAATTCCTGACATTTAATCCTAGTAACAATTCCCTGTCTTAGATCAGCTAGGATCACCACTTTATTTTAAGAATGTGAAATGTCAGAATAATAGTGGAGAGAATGATTTATTTCAGCTTTCATTTCTTTCATCACATTCCCAGTGGATCAGAAGTTTACATACACTCAATTAGTATTTGAATTTTGGCCCATTCCTCCTGACAGAGCTGGTGTAACTGAGTCAGGTTTGTAGGCCTCCTTGCTCGAACACGCTTTTTCAGTTCTGCCCACATTTTATATAGGATTGAGATCAGGGCTTTGTGATGGCTACTCCAATACCTTGACTTTGTTGTCCTTAAGCCATGTTGCCACAACTTTTTAAGTATGCTTGGGGTCATTGTCTATTTGGAAGACCCATTTGAGACCAATCTTTAACTTCCTGACTAATGTCTTGAGATGTTGCTTCAATAGATCATCTGTGCAATCCATACGTCTGGTTCATCCTTGGGAGCAATTTCCAAACGCCTGAAGGTACCACGTTCATCTGTAACAAACAATAGTACGCAAGTATAAACACCGTGGGACTAAGCAGCCGTCATACCGCTCAGGAAGGAGACGCGTTCTGTCTCCTAGAGATGATCGTACTACATACTAAGCGTTTACTGGTCTCGTCCCGTGTGATAATCATTGTGCACATGTGTTATTTCTTTGAGGTACTCCTCGCTCTTTTGTTTGCGTTTCGACCCTGTGTTTTTGTTACGTGTTTGTTTGGTCTTCGTCCCCGTGCCTTTACACGGCACGCTGTAGTTTGGGGCTTAATTTTTAAAAACGATTACGCATTCCTTTGTCTCCCGAATCTCTTCATACCAACGTGAAAATTGGCCAGTGTACAGTCACTTGATAATAAAATGAATGACCTCCGATCGTGGATTTGCTATCAACGTTACTCTCGTAACTGCAATATTTTCGGACAAGATACCCCCCATGGCTATCCAATTTGATGTATTCTGTGCCTCTTCGTCAGTGGAGACTGGTGATTTGAAGAATTGAGGAGGATGGGAGAGCCACGGTATAGGCTCGGAATGCACAGAGACGACAAAGTGTTTTTGCAAAAATCGTCAAAGACTTATAGTACAATATTATGGGGAATGGGAATGAGTGAGCAACTTACACAGTGTTGGAAAGAGATCACAGCGGTGATTGAATGAGGTGTTGAAAGGCCTGACCAGTGCAGGACAGGATTTGGCTGGGAAGAAAAAAAACTAACACAACACTCTGCACAGTTTGATAAAAGAGCTAAGAATGGGTTAGTCCAAGCAAAAAATGAAAATCATTGATGTGTAATAATGTGATTGTGATTGACTCTACATACAGTAATGAGAGAAAATTGATAGGGGCACTCACAGTGCTTGGAGGGGAAACATTCAATGTGTCAGTGAATGAGCGGGCACATGAGACGTGGCTTCAGTTAATGTCAGGAGAAAGTTGACAATGGTAGTGGAGTGGAGTGGTCATCACTTCTTAAATCAAGGAACAGGAGGGGACTTAGCTGGAAAACAAATAGCAGATACATTCCATTACAGCTGCGCCATCGTAGGTTTGGACAACGAGTTTCTCTATGAAGTTAAACTCAGACATCTCAAACTTCATAAACTTAAACACACACTACACATTTTGCCCACTTGACACATCAAAGTATCCCAAGAAACTTTCCTGAATAAAGACCTGATCATCCACATACCTGCAAGCAGACTGTTGGCACCATAGGTCCCAGAGCGGTGGGGCAATTTTGACCCCCCGGGGCCTGTAGTTTTTCCTTATATGTTAACCTAACTAAGAAAACTCAGAACCCTCTAAAATATGACAGTGATTAATCAGTTGTAAAAAGGTTTTATATGGGTTATGATGTAAACAGTTTGTGTTAATCAAGTCACATGGTTTAAAAAAAAAACTCCTGAAAAAAACTCCTGGCCCTGGGAGTGATGGCCCTGTCAAACTGCAGCTACCTTATATTTGTTCATATAAATCATATTTAGACTAGATTATGAGGGGGATTTCCTCTGCCCGGACACATAGACAACAACAGATAGACAATATAACTGACAGGGGCTGAGCTTGCTTTATGCATGTTTGCATCACGCAGGCCTATGCAACTGTCGGCCTTATACAAACATGTACTCACATATGTCATCACTATTATGTTGATTGATTCATTCCAGTTAATCATTTTGGATTAAAAACGTGTAGGCAGCCTAGCCAGCCCAATTTTGAATATAAACCAAATTTTGAACACATTCACATTGTCTCCAAACACACAAATGGACTATAAAATACATACCATTACACAATGTTTAGGTGTAGCCGAGGCTGCTGCAACATTTAGGTCATGAATTCTTGCTTGTGTCTGTCTGGAGTGATTATGTGTTATCATCTTTGCTAAATAGATAACAGAGGAAAGTGGAATGCCTACTTGAGCGCACGCGGAAAAACACTTTTAATGGATGACGCGATCAAATCATTCAGAATATTTTTAGAACATCCCAGAATATACAGTCGAAAGTTCGATATGTGCAGCAAGTAAAGCATCAGTAACGTGCAATTACCTCTGCAAGTTCCTTGTAGTTGCCCTTGTTGGCGGAACGCTCCCTCTCGTCTTGTCCTCTGAAAGCAAATTCTTGCATGCCCAAAAACGCAGTGGTGTTGATAAGCCGCTTGATAACATCCCTGTTTCTTCTTACTTTCTCGTTGTGTTGCGCAGTTTGAATACGCAGACCTTCGTCATAGTCAATGTAGCTTTTTCCTAGAAGCTTCAATCTGATATGGACATGTATATGCTCCCTGCTTTTCTTTTCCCGTTTAGCTGAACGATCAATGTTCTTCAGGTGACCGTACCCACCTTTCGACCAAGGCTCAGACTTTCCAAAAAAGCAGGCAAGGCCAGCAATATAGGCGGCTTGATGAAAGGCTTCCTGCTAACCAGCTATACCTCTGATACCAGTTGCAGTTGGCATTGAACACCCCCACCTTTTCATCCTTCTTCATGAAACTGATCTCAGGCAGAGGTCGATCCTCGCTTTTAATTCACACCTTTTCTGTGTACCCCAGGGGTTTGCCGTTCTACCATTCTGTCGGAGAAAACGTCACACTCGCACTGGTAGCCAGCGACTGAAATTTGGACACAAAAATAAAATTTCAAAACCAAGAAAACAATTTATAATATACCTTCTCCGTCTCCTGTAATTTGAAAAAAAGCATGTCAAAAAAATGCTCAACTATTACTCTTCACTCTTAATCTCTATCCAACAATGTCCCTATCTTCTCAACACATAGAACCCCCATAATGCTTTGTGACACTATCCCAATATAACACACTAGGTTCATTCTCTGATCCTAATTCTATGATTGGATGTACAACGTCAGTTTATGCTGAAAAAGCTTAGATTGATTGGAGGTCCTCCGGAAGTAGTCATAATTACCATGTATGTCAATGGAAGGGGGTTGTGAACAAGGTGCGACAGCGCCTCTTCCGCCTCAGGAGGTTGAAAAGGTTTGGCATGGGCCCTCAAATCCTCAAAAAGCTCTACAGCTGCGCCAGTGAGAGCATCTTGACTGGCTGCATCGCTGCTTGGTGTAGCAACAGCACCGAGGGGTGCGGATAGCCCAGGATATCACTGGGGCCGAGCTCCCTGCCATCCAGGACCTCTACAGTGGGGCAAAAAAGTATTTAGTCAGCCACCAATTGTGCAAGTTCTCCCACTTAAAAAGATGAGAGAGGCCTGTGATATTCATCATAGGTACACTTCAACTATGACAGACAAAATGAGAAAAAAAAATCCAGAAAAACACATTTCTTTTTTATGAATTTATTTGCAAATTATGGTGGAAAATAAGTATTTGGTCACCTACAAACAAGCAAGATTTCTGGCTCTCACAGACCTGTAACTTCTTCTTTAAGAGGCTCCTCTTTCCTCCACTCGTTACCTGTATTAATGGCACCTGTTTGAACTTGTCATCAGTATAAAAGACACCTGTCCACAACCTCAAACAGTCACACTCCAAACTCCACTATGGCCAAGACCAAAGAGCTGTCAAAGGACACCAGAAACAAAATTGTAGACCTGCACCAGGCTGGGAAGACTGAATCTGCAATAGGTAAGCAGCTTGGTTTGAAGAAATCAACTGTGGGAGCAATTATTAGGAAATGGAAGACATACAAGACCACTGATAATCTCCCTCGATCTGGGGCTCCACGCAAGATCTCACCCTGTGGGGTAAAAATGATCACAAGAACGGTGAGCAAAAATCCCAGAACCACACGGGGGGACTTAGTGAATGACCTGCAGAGAGCTGGGACCAAAGCCTACCATCAGTAACACACTACGCCGCCAGGTACTCAAATCCTGCAGTGCCAGATGTGCCCTCCTGCTTAAGGCAGTACATGTCCAGGCCCGTCTGAAGTTTGCTAGAGAGCATTTGGATGATCCAGAAGAAGATTGGGAGAATGTCATATGGTCAGATGAAGCCAAAATATAACTTTTTGGTAAAATCTTAACTTGTCGTGTTTGGAGGACAAAGAATGCTGAGTTGCATCCAAAGAACACCATACCTACTGTGAAGCATGGGGGTGGAAACATCATGCTTTGGGGCTGTTTTTCTGCAAAGGGACCAGGGCGACTGATCCGTGTAAAGGAAAGAATGAATGGGGCCATGTATCGTGAGATTTTGAGTGAAAACCTCCTTCCATCAGCAAGGGCATTGAAGATGAAATGTGGCTGAGTCTTTCAGCATGACAATGATCCCAAACACACTGCCCGGGCAACGAAGGAGTGGCTTCGTAAGAAGCATTTCAAGGTCCTGGAGTGGCCTAGCCAGTCTCCAGATCTCAACCCCATAGAAAATCTTTGGAGGGAGTTGAAAGTCCATGTTGCCCAGCAACAGCCCCAAAACATCATTGCTCTAGAGGACATCTGCATGGAGGAATGGGCCAAAATACCAGCAACAGTGTGTGAAAACCTTGTGAAGACTTACAGAAAACAAATAAATAATAATAATAAATTGCAAATAAATTAATAAAAAATCCTACAATGTGATTTTCTGGATTTTTTCCCCATTTTGTCTGTCATAGTTGAAGTGTACCTATGATGGAAATTACAGGCCTCTCTCATCTTTTTAAGTGGGAGAACTTGCACAATTGGTGGCTAACTAAATACTTTTTTGCCCCACTGTATATCAGTGTGCAAGGAAGGACTGGAAAATCGTTCACGACTCAAGCCACCCAAGCCATAAAGCGTTCTCTCTGCTTCCGCATGGCAAGTGGTACCTGCGCATCAAGTCTGAAACCAACAGGCTCCTGAACAGTTTCTATCCCCAAGCCAAAAGTCTGTTAAATAGCTAACAAAATGGCTACATGGACTATCTGAGTTGATCCTTGTATTTATTTATATTTTTTGTCACAGGACTCTACACACTCACACGCACACTGACACTCCCACACACACATTTATACGGACTCTAAAAACAAACCCACACACTCACATACAATCTTAATTTATGCTGCTGCTACTCTGTTTATCATATATCCTGATGCCTTATCCCTATACACATCTACCTCTATCATTCCAGTATCCCTGCACATTGTAATTAGGATATTGGAACTGACTCTATTAGTCGCTTCTAACTTTCTTGTGTTCTTATTTTTATTTACCATGTGTTTTTGTTCTACTTTATTTTTAGTACCACATGGATATTGATTACTGCATTGTTGGGTTTCAGAGCTCACAAGAAAGGCATTTCACTGTACTTGTGCATGTGACAATAAAATCTTGGAACTTAAAGCAAAGATTAGATGACAGCCATGGTAAGCCTGGAGAGGTGACACGTCCGACATGGTTTATTTTGAGGACCGTTAAAAGTCACTATCTACAGCAGTGATTCCAATAATGTGGTTGAACTGTGGTCAAGTATCTGTGTGTAATTTAATCTCCTCCTCCCAGCCCCTTACTTTGTAACATGTGGCCCATTAGCTTGTGGAGAAAATTGATTGTATTATGAGTCATGGGAGTGTGCATGTGTGCTCGTGCATGTGTGATGTGACAAGTGATTGACAGGTAGAATGGCTGTACTAGAGATTGTCAATCAAACCTTGCCAAATAGAATCCACAGTGACATTCAGCCACAGCACGCACACACTCCTGATGAGCCCTCAGCTCTTAGAGGGATGTGGTCCCGGACAATGTCTGAAGGCTCCTATCTATCACATACTAATTACTGTGATCCTTCAACACCTTTTCTCCCTAAGGGCCCTAGTGGCTGCTGTAATGAATGGCCTTCAATGGGATGACTATATGATCGAATTCGCCAGAAAAAAACATTATTTCCAGAGTTTGACGTAGCTGTATTTTAGTCATTGGGTGTGGAGAGAAGATGGTTTCACAAAGAGAGCATTAGTACTACCTGACATTGCTGTGTGTGTACTATGTTGGTGTGTGGGTGGGAGGGTCTCAGTGTGTGTGTCTCTTGGTGTGTGTTCCTGTGCTACTATTGGTATTTACTCAATTTGAATTTAAGCTGATTTCCCCTGTGTCCTGTGCTGTCCTTTTCTAGAATTGCTTACCGTCTGACAAAGTGAACCAGTGTTTATGTTTGCAAAGGTTGTTTGCAAGGACTTGCAGTCAGAAAACACAATCACATAGTCAAGAAAGGACATGACTTGTAATTAGTAAAAAAAAACTCAGCAAAAAAATAAATGTCCCTTTTTCAGGACCCTGTCTTTCAAAGATAATTCATAAAAATCTAAATAACTTCACAGATCTTCATTGTAAAGGGTTTAAACACTGTTTCCCATGCTTGTTCATTGAACCATAAACAATTAATGATCATGCACCTGTGGAACGGTCATTAAGACACTAACAGCTTACAGACGGTAGGCAATTAAGGTCACAGTTATGAAAACTTAGGACGCTAAAGAGGCCTTTCTACTGACTCTGAAAAACACCAAAAGCAAGATGCCCAGGATCCCTGCTCATCTGTGTGAATGTGCCTTAGGCATGCTGCAAGGAGGCATGAGAACTGCAGATGTGGTCAGGGCAATAAATTGCAATGTCCGTACTGTGAGACGCCTAAGACAGCGCTACAGGGAGACAGGACGGACAGCTGATCGTCCTTTCAGTGGCAAACCACTTGTAACAACACCTGCATGGGATCGGTACATCTGAACATCACACCTGCGGGACAGGAACAGGATGGCAACAACAACTGCCTGATGGAGGAATGCACAATCCCTCCATCAGTGCTCAGACTGTCCGCAATAGGCTGTGAGAGGCTGGAATGAGGGCTTGTAGGCCTGTTGTAAGGCAGGTCCTCACCAGACATCATCGGCAACAACGTTGCCTATGGGCACACATCCACCGTCACTGGACCAGACAGGACTGGCAAAAAGTGTTCTTCACTGACGATTTGTGGTTTTGCCTCACCAGGGGTGATGGTTAGATTCGTGTTTATCGTCGAGGGAATGAGCGTTACACCGAGGCCTGTACTCTGGAGCGGGATTGATTTGGAGGTGGAGGGTCCGTCATGGTCTGGTGCGGTGTGTCACAGCATCATCGGACTGAGACAGGAATGTCATTGTTCTGCCATGGCCAGTGAAGAGCCCGGATCTCAATCCCATTGAGCACGTCTGGGACCTGTTGGATCGGAGGGTGAGGGCCAGGGCCATTCCCCCCAGAAATGTCTTGCAGGTACCTTGGTTGATAGTGGGGTAACATCTCACAGCAGGAACTGGCAAATCTGGTGCAGTCCATCAGTCCATGAGAAGGAGATGCACTGCACTACTTAATTCAGCTGGTGGCCACACCAGATACTGACTGTTACTCTTCATTTTGACCCCCCTCCCCAGCCCTTTGTTCAGGGACACATTATTCCATTCTTGTTAGTCACGTGTCTGTGGAACTTGTTCAGTTTATGTCTCAGTTGGTGAATCTAGTTATGTTCATACAAACATTTACACGTTAAGTTTGCTGAAAATACGTAGTTGTCAGTGAGAGGACGTTTCATTTTTTGCTGAGTTTAGTAATTTGAGTGTATGAATTCCTCAGAGGTTATTATCTGTATTGACCAGGAGAAGAGGCTAGTTGACTCCTGAATCTACCTCAGTTATAGCTTAAGTTTCATATAATTAAAGTTTGAGCTTTCTTCTCTCTCTCCGATGCTACTTCCTCCTTAGCATTAATCTTATCACTCTCTCTCTCAGCAGCTCATAATGCAATTTATGAATGAATAAATGTACCCTGAGCTCAAATATGTACACTGAACAAAAATCTAAACGCAACATGCAACAATTTCAAATATTTTACTGAGTTACAGTTCATGTAAGGAAATCAGTCAATTGAAATGATCAAGGCACAAGGCGAGACGCAGATGCAGAAACACAGGAGGCAGATGATTGGAGTCTTACAATGTTTATTAATCCAAAAAGGGATAGAGCAAGAGAATGGTTGTGTAGAGGCAAAAGGTAAAAAAAAAGTCCAATAGGTACCGAAGGGCAGGCAGATTCATGGTCAGGGCAGGCAGGATGATCAGGCAGGGGTCAAAACCGGGTAAGACTAGCAAAAGAGAATAGAAAAGGATTACGGGGAAGAACACGCTGTTTGACTTGACTAAACATACAAGATGAACTGACACAGAGAGACAGGAAACACAGGGATAAATACACTGGGGAAAATAAGCGACACCTGGAGGGGGTGGAGACAAACACAAGGACAGGTGAAACAGATCAGGGCGTGACAGAAATAAATGCATTAGGCTCTAATCTATAGATTTCACATGACTAGGAATACAGATATGCATCTGTTCGTTACAGATACCTTTAAAAAAATGGTGGCGTGTATCAGAAAACCAGTCAGTATCTGGTGTGGACACCATTTGCCTCATGCACAACAACACATCTCCTTCGCATAGAGTTGATCAGGCTGTTGATTGTGCGGGAACTGGAACATGCTGTCGTACACAGCTGTCCAGAGCATCCCAAACATGTTCAATAGGTGACATGTCTGGTGAGTATGCAGGGAATAGCTTCCAGGTGATGGCGACGGGTGAATGGCATGGCACTGGGCCTCAGGATCTTGTCACGGTATCTCTGTGCATTCAAAATGCAATTTGTTTGTCGTACATAGCTTTGGCCTGCCCATACCATAACCCCACCACCACCATGGGGCACTCTGTTCACAATGTTGACATTGTGCAAACTGCTCACCCACACAACGCCATACACACTATCTGCCATCTGCCTGCCATCTGCCTGGTACAGTTGAAACCGGGATTCATCCATGAAGAGCACACTTCTCCAGCTTGCCAGTGACCATCGAAGGTGAGCATTTGCCCACTGAAGTCGGTTACGACACCAAACTGTAGTCAGGTTAAGATCCTGGTGAGGATGACGAGCATGCAGATGAGCTTCCCTGAGACGGTTTCTGACAGTTTGTGCATGAATTCTTTGTTTGTGAAAACCTACAGTTTCATCAGCTGTCTCGGTGGCTGGTCTCAGACGGTCCCGCAGGTAAAGAAGCCAATTTATGGTAGAGAAATTAACATTCAATTATCTGGTATAACAGCTCTGGTGGACATTCCAGCAGTCAGCATTCCAATTGCACGCTCCCTCAAAACTCGAGACACCTATGGCATTGTGTTGTGTGACAAAACTGCACATTTTAGAGTGGCCTTTAATTGTCCCCAGCACAAGGTGCACCTGTGTAACGATCATTCTGTTTAATCAGCTTATTGATATGCCACAACTGTCAGGTGGATGGATTATCTTGGCAAAGAAGAAATGCTCACTAACAGGGATGTAAACAAATATATACACACAATTTGAGAGAAATAAACTTTTTGTGCGTATGGCAAATATCTGGGATCTTTTCTTTCAGCTCATGAAACATGGGACCAACACGTTACGTGTTGCGTTTTGTATTTTTGTTCAGTGTATGTGGTCTGTAAGGATCTAAGTGAACTAACTAAATGCTCTCTTTTGTCCCAGTATTTTCCTCCTAATAGAGCAATTACACATAAGGATGGTGAGACCCTTTTCATAACTGTGTAGGAATAAGAGCATGTGAGCGGAATTGAATGGTTGGAAATCCCGCTCAGCGCATGTCCTTTCCTACCACTCAGCTAGAACCACTCTGCCCTCCAGCTCCAAATACACTCCATTCATTAAAATCACAATTTAACCAACACCCATCTATTTTTGTGACTACCTGGACCTACCAATTGGTTTAAGTATTGAAACCACACCATATGGATTTGAATTAAAGTCTTTGAATAAACACGAAAAGGTGGATGTATGAAGCAAATATCATTTCAAATAGGCTACATGTCATATTAAACAGCATATAAACACTATATCCATCGCCAGTCCCACTGGCTCCAGGTCATCTATAAGTATTTTCTAGGTAAAGCCCTGCCTTATCTCAGCTCACTGGTCTCCATAGCAACACCCATCCGTAGCACAAGCTCCAGCAGGTATATTTCACTGGTCACCCCCAAAGCAACACCTCTTTGGACACCTTGCAAAAGTCACTGAAGCTGGAGACTTATATCTCCCTCACTAAATATAAGCATCAGCTGTCAGAGCAGCTTACCGATCACTGCACCTGTACACAGCCCATCTGTAAATAGCCCACCCATCCCCATATTGTTAGTTTTTTGCTCTTTTGCACCCCAGGATCTCTACTTGCACATCATCTGCACATCTGTCACTCTAGTGTTAATGCTAAATTGTAATTATTTCACCACTATGGCCTATGTATTGCCTTACCTCCCTAATCTTACTACATTTGCACACACTGTGTATAGATTTTTCTATTGTGTTATTGACTGTACATTTGTTTATCCCATGTGTAACTCTGTGTTGTTTGTGTCGCACTGCATTGCTTTATCTTGGCCAGGTCGCAGTTGTAAATGAGAACTTGTTCTCAACTGGCCTACCTGGTTGAATAAAGGTGAAATATTTTTTTTTTTTAAAGTACAAACTCATGCTTTTGGGATTAGATTCCACAATGGTTATTTAGTTGTGGACACTAAATCACTGCACTCCCTCTCTTGCTGTTGGTCCTCATCTTTGTTAGTCACCTTGATTTAGCACCAGTGTTTTATCACTGTCTTTATGAAAATATTTAGCAAACTCCTTGACAGTAGCTTAAGCAAAGGGCTATAGCAGCACACAAGTAGACCACAAATGCATGCTGGGGCGGGGATGCCCTGAGCTCGGGAAGTGAGCGCAACGCGAGAAGGCCGACGCTCCAGTCTTTGGGAATCTCGCTCCGCTCTCCAGGAAAATTTGGACATGCTCCGCTCCAGCTCCGCTCCGCTCACATAGTCTGGTATTAGTAGCCTAAACCAAGGCTGACGTACATCCCCGTATCTTATCCTTCGACCCTGTGTGGATGGGTAATTGGGGTCTTTGTCCCTCCGCTCCCCACTCAATGGAGCGTACGGGCATATGATCTTTTTTAATATGCTCAAGATTGCTCTCAAGTGTGTGTGGTATGCTTTTGCGTGTGCGTGCCCGTGGGTGTGTTTGTGTGTGGGATGCTTGTGTGTGTGTGTGTGTGTTTTCCTGGCACTTATTCCCAATGATCAGAGAGATGAGTAGGTTAATTATAGTACAATCAGAGCCTTCTTCCTGTAGATCAGTTTCTACTCTAGGGGGGTTGGCTGTTGGTGCTGGAACCCATTGCCCAGCTGCAATCAATCAGCCCCCCTACAAACACACACACACACACACCACAGACACACACACAACAGACACACACACACACACACACAACCCCATCTCCCGACCACT
Source organism: Oncorhynchus clarkii lewisi (assembly GCF_045791955.1). Lineage (NCBI taxonomy): Eukaryota > Metazoa > Chordata > Actinopteri > Salmoniformes > Salmonidae > Oncorhynchus > Oncorhynchus clarkii. The sequence continues at coordinate 54,514,794 of NC_092166.1, forward strand.
TTTACTCTAATGCAAGATGAGAGCCAGTGAAGTGGGCACCTGAGCTCCTGGCAGCCCCATGCAAATGCGTTTCTCCAGCTCGTATGCTAGGTTTGCCCACGCTAAGGTCACCATATGGGAATAAGGTACAGGCCACACGCTAATTAGCGGGCACAGGGTCATGCTGACAAGTGTTATCTTGCCTTTGAAGCCTTCTGATATTGCTGTCTCTTTCTCTTTATTTGGCTCCCCTACTCACATAACTAATTTAATTGTGAAAAAGAACATTTCTATTTGAATTTATTCAGCTGATTCAGGGCTCTACACTACATTTTTCCACTGGTGCGACCCACTTATTAAGTTGATGGCAATAATGACCTGACCTGTGTCTCATAATGTACATTCATTACATACAAAACCAGGCTAATAATGACTAGCCATCTTTTAAATTGTCATGCCCTTGCAAGGCTTGACATTCAGGTAAATTTGCCAGTGGCACACCAGGCCAGTGCCAACTGAAAGCTACTGGCCCAAATGAAAAAATACTGACCTGGGTAAGTGGATGCTGCATGCATAATTTAAATGTTATCTTTAATTCGCGGGCTGGGGAAAGTAGCTTATCATGACCTACTTTCCATTGTCACACCCTGATCTGTTTCACTTGTCTTTGTGCTTGTTTTCTTTTTGGTAAATTCTGTTTTCCTGGTTTTATTTTTCCCGGGTTTCCTAGTTAATTATTTTATGAATTCACACTTTTTTTTGTAGAACAACTAAAACAATTGAATGTACTAAGACCACAACAATGCTTTAACCACATCAGGAGGCCACTTTTGAGGTCTGGGAACAATCCCTTCAAAATTAGAAAGTTGAAGCTCATTTGTTACATTTCTACACAATTTAAAACCCCTACAATGCTATTTGGAGAACAGCAAAAACAAACAAAATTGATCCCATTCATTGTAGAAAATAGTAAAAATAAAGAAGAACCATTGGAATGAGTAGGTGTGTCCAAAGTAGCTTAGTAGTAGTGATTCATGTGTTATGGTTTAGATGGAAGGATCTAGGTGAAAATGTATTTGAGGCCGGAGGCAAAGTACATAAGGGGCCAGTGTTTGAGACATAATATTTTCATGCGGGGTTGCAGAGTCTGTCAGGACCGACGTAAGTGTATTCTATGGAGTCCCAAAAACCAACGCGTTAACAGTACAGTGGAATTGGGGAAGTGGAATTGAATATGACTGGGGCGGAGATTTGTGAGGCTCATAGATTAAGGAAGTGGGTAATAGTCTCTGGGGAACGATACCACTCATCTGTGTATAGTGATACAGGGGATAGCTCATAGTAGAGGAAGGACAGCTAACTGTGCACAGTACAGAGATTACTATGAAGTCAAGTTGAACGTCACACATACCCAGATCATGGTGGGAGTAGCAGAGATAGTGTTGTCATTCCAGACACAATTGTCCATTTTCAGTGAGGGGTTCATCGAAAGCAATACAACTACTATGCATGGCTCTGACCATAGAACTAGAAACAATACCTGAATCATTTTACATGGCGACGGGTGTGGAACCAATTTTGGGGTTGGATAATCAATGCAAAATGCCAGGGGAATGGATTCTAAAAAGTAACAAGTTAAAATTGGCACGGCCAAGCACTCCTTCCAAATCAGAAAACCTTGGGCGTTTTTTTTAACCTCGTGAGACACTTTATTCCGTCTTCATCTGAAATAGCTTCAAATAACTGACGAAAGGGAGGAGGGGTCACGAGAAATTAAAGTGGAGTTAATATTGTGAGTAATTCTTTGTGGAGTTTGGTAACCCCAATGCTGTCGCTTGATAGAATTGCTTTTCAGAACTCTACAAATAATGTTCTTCGGTACCCAATTTTATCGATTTCTGTGCCTCTCGCGGCGGTGTCTAGGGTGTTCAAATTTCCTCATTCATGGCTCGAATACACGCCCACTATTAACAATTTTCCAAGTTAGTGATACCCACTTCTCCGGCGAGTAGTTACGGTATTTGTGCCTATTAATTGGCCACGGCACCTGATACCTTGTGTTAGAACCAAAACTGAAGAGTCTGCCAATTTACTGCTGGAGAATACCGGAGCCCTAATGTCGATACACCAGTGTCACGTTTCAAACATCAATGTTGTTGACAACACACATTACCAAAATTATTCACAGTTGTCTTCCATTTTCCACATAATATGTCACGGTTGCCTGCCCCAATAGGGCATAAACCAACCTCTCTCCTTATTGCTACTGCTAATACACGCAAGTCATGTTCAAACAACGTTCAAATACCTTCTTGCTTTTCTAACCATGAATGTGTTTCAACCTTCTGCAACCATCCACATTCCCTCCTTTTGTCCTTCTCCATGGACTACTTCTCTACAACCTACCGTACTAGTACCCCCCCCCCCCCCCCCCCCCTATGGGTTTAGTAGGGAACCAACTCCACTTGGTATTTACCCCTTAGGACTTAACCTCTGCAAGTACCAACCTGCTTTGGCTTACCTTCCAGGACTTACCCTATGCTTATATGAAGCTAGCAGGAACCAACCCACTTGGGATATACCGCTTTGGACTTATCCTGCGCAGGGACTAACCTGCCCAGGATAACATTCCAGAACTTACCCTATACTTTATGGTACTCGCAGGAACCAACCCCCTCGGGATTGACCCCCTAGGATTTACCCTCTGCAGGTACTACCCTGCTCTGGTTTTCTAGGTCCATATCCTATCATTTGTTCAGCCTACGACTCTCATCTCCTCAATAAATCAGAATGAGTGATAACAGGTATAGGAACTGTGCCTAGCTTGTTTTTGGTGCCGGCTCCTGTTTCACTGATTCAGACGTTCTAGTTCGACTGTAAATCGTGGTGAATCCTGTCGACAATGCCAACTGTTAGTAAAATTGAGTAAAACTCAGGACAACTAGTAAACCTCAAATCAAGTTCATTCACCCAATGTGTAAACAACTGAAAAAACAAAGACTTATTTCCACCAGAACAAGTATTTTTACCCTCCCATTAGGCGGAGTCAACTCCTTGCATATCTATGCTATTATTACAGCGAACTTCCCTACCGGTGAGGTGACCTCCTGTATACAGGGATCTATAGCTAGTCTTACAAGTGTTTTACCTTCTTGGATGAACCCCTCACTGAAAGTTGACAATAGTGGCTGTACTGCAGCGCCAGCTGTGCCACCAGAGACTCTGGGTTTGCGCACATGCTCTGTCGTAACCAGCCGCAACCGGGAAATCCGTGGGGCGACGCACAATTGGCCTAGCATCATCCGGGTTAGGGATGGCTTGGCCGGTAAGGATATCCTTGTCTCATCGTGAACCAGCGACTCCTGTGGCGCGCCGGGCGCAGTGCACGCTAACCAAGGTTGCCAGGTGCACGGTGTTTCCTCCGACACATTGGTGCGGCTGGCTTCCGGGTTGGATGCGCGCTGTGTTAAGAGGCAGTGCGGCTTGGTTGGGTTGTGTATCAGAGGACGCATGACTTTCAACCTTCGTCTCTCCCGAGCCCGTACGGGAGTTGTAGCGATGAGACAAGATAGTAGCTACTAACAATTGGATACCACGAAATTGGGGAGAAAAAGGGGTTAGAAAAAAAAAAAGAAAGAAAGTTGACAATAGTGTCTGAAATTACAACACTATCTCTGCTACTCCCACCATGATCTGGGTATGCGTGACGTTCTACTTGACTTCCATAGTCGCCTCTACATGTGACCGACCGGCTCGATTCGGTCTTATGTAGCAAAATGTGAAATGGTGTTTATTTTTATTTTTACATTGGATAAAAGTAGAGACTCAGAGCTAGAAAAGGATGTATCATACACTACAGTTGAGGAACAACAGGAAAGTAATTCTGCTTTGAAAGTTGATCAACTTTTATCCTCGCTTTTTTTATCCTTGCTTCCTTTCATTGCTTAATCGTCTTCTAACATTGCTTAATCGTATTCTAATCTGAAAGATTGCTTGATTGGCAAGCGCAGTGTGTTGTAGGAATGTTGTCTGAATGTGGTCTTCTCTTCCTTACAGATAAGCTTGAGAACGGAGGAGACGTGTACCAAAGGAAGAAAGGCCCCTACGCCGATGCTGGCTCTTCAGACTCCGAGGGACAGGAAGTGGGCAGTCGGCAACAGGATGGGGCAGGGCAAACAGGAAGCAGCTGGAGGCGCATCGTCCTCCTGATCCTGGCCATCACCATCCACAACATCCCAGGTGAGAAGACGAACCCACCATAGCCCAGTCTGTGTTGCTCAGTCCTAAATCAACCCCTCCCTAACTTCTAGATCCTAGCCCCTATTATATTTCCCTAGTCTTTTCATCGACATCTGAATTGAATAGGTTCGGTTCTTAAGGCACAGTAATATGGTAACAGGCTGATTCCCTTTTGTGGAATGTTACCCATATTGCTGAAGCTACACCTCAGCAATCCTCTCAGAGGGAGTAGTGGGTAGGGGTCATTTTAGTATAGCTAAAGATATATCTTTAGCGGTGATTTTGAAGAGCCAACACACCATTTGCTCTAGCTTCCTCCTCTAGTTGGTAGGCTTGGGCGGTACACTGTATATACCGTATACCGGGGTATTTGGAATAAGCCACGGGATGGTTTTTCAATATAATCAAAACAATGTCTTTGAGGTTTTTCAAACAATTTGAATATTTGTAGCTACTTTTTAAGTTAATACCTGCAGTCAACTTGTGCACTACGTTATCTTACATTATGAAGCTTACAGTAGTTCCGCAGAACTGTTGACCCAGTCACCTGTTTGTAAAAAAGCACAACGGGAGAAAGCGGGAGCTGGTGAGTCCAGCTGTGCATTTGGTTTAACTTGCTAGTTAGGTAAGTAAGTGGCTCAATTAATAAGGAGGCCAATGGGCTTTTTGTGTTTATAACACCGCCTTGTGTACTAAAACGGTAATGAAACTGAGATTCCGGGATGAGAGAAGGACGGTAATGATGATGTGAACATCTGGATACCGCCCAACCCTACTCGTCTGACTGATGATGGAGTATTGATGAGGATGAGTTGTGCTTTCCTGAAGGGGCTATGCACTTACCGCTAGGCATCCCCTGCTTGTCGAGGAAACTCTGCTCCTATATGTGTTTTTACCGAAATGAGCTTAAACCTGCACCAACTGGGAGAAGCAATAGCAGTGTTTTTCAGAGGTTTCAGGGGGGAGAGTGTGATCCGTGGTCGTAAGAGTGGGACAGGCTTAGGATGCAGGAGCATCCCTGTGTCACTCCACATGTGTTAGTGAAATATGGATGAGAACAAAAAAAAAACGGTCCATTAATTCAATGTACAAAACATAGTTACCTAATCCATGGCCTCGCCCCAAGGTGTGGTCCTTTTAATTGGAGGAAAAAGTCAGAGTGAGAAGTTTAATTGATTCCTGTGTTCACAGGCAGTCTAGCTTAACTCCACGTGAACAGATGTGCATAGTTTAATGACAGTGTCGAGTGAAGTTGCCCCTACACGCTGATCTTGGGTCAGTTTTACATTTTCAACGCTAATGGTTAAGGTTATGGTTGGGGGAGGGGAAGCTAGATCTGTACCTAGGGGGAATTTCACGTCAGTGTTTTAACGCCAGTGTTTTCCAGGTTGTGCGGATGAACGCACATCCATATGAATTGGTGACATGTACCGTCTGTGATATCATGGCTGGTGAAATACAGTAATCTGAATCAGCACGCATAGCCACAATGTGTTATAAACTAGACAGACACATAATTTACCTGGTATATCTTAATGTTAGCATGACAAGGCCATGTTACAAGGCGTCAATTCAGTGCAGTTTTTATTGGGGGGGCGGGATATCAGAGCTGGTGAAATGTAGTCATTTGAAACAGAACGTATTGACAATTACAATACACATACAGACTGGTATATCTCAATGTTATCATGACAAGGCCATGCATGCTACAAGGCGTCAATTTAGTTTCAATTTTGTCGGAGTCTGGAAGTGGTGATCCTAACTGACCTAAGACAGGGAATTTTTACTAGGATTAAGTGTCAGGAATTGTGAAAAACTGAGTTTAAATGTATTTGGCTAAGATATATGTAAACTTCCGACTTCAACTGAAGTCCCCACAAGAATAGTAAACAAACAAAACATTTGACCAACTGGCAACATTTTGTTCTTCCACACACGGTCATTTGCTATTTCTAGGGGGTTTAGGGTTAAGGTTAGAATTAGTGTTAAGGTTCAGAGCTAGGGTTAGTTTTAGGGTTAGGAGATAAGGTTAGCTTTAGGGTTAAGGTTGGGTTTCGGGAAAATAGGATTTTGAATGGGACTGAATTGAGTGTCCCCACAAGGTCAGTTATACAAGACTGTGTGTGTGTGTGTGTCTGGTAATCGTGTTGGATCAGGGACAGGGAAAATGTAATCAATCAACAGCTCAAAGCTGACAGGTATGGGAGCACTCAAAGGCATAATTTAACTTACTGAGGATTAGCGTGATAGCATTAGAATGCATACAAATATACTACTGGACCCCAGTCTTCTCTCCCAGAGCCATCATCATGCTTCTCTGGTCATCAATGATTATTGACTAGATGTATTACTACCATTACGCCGCTGTTCATTGATTATTAATTTCCATTAGCATTAGTATGTACAGTATCTATCCTGCTACTGGTCACTATTACTTGTGTTTACGTGTATATATTACCATAAGTATTTATGTATACCTGCTACCAGTCACTTCAACAACCAAATAAAATAAACATAAATAGCAATTAGACCTAGACGACAAAACTTCCTCTGATATAGATCATCAATATTTACATTTCCCAATATACATAATTGTGGAGATGGATGGATGGATGGATGGATGGATGGACACACACACACACACACACACACACACACACACACACACACACACACACACACACACACACGACTGTTCATCGTAGAATGTTTCCTTATCTCGGCTGGTGTGGACTGGACTGATCTGAACCACAACACAGAAACCTCCCTAGGCTTATTAGTTACCAGTAGTCAGCCCACTGAGCCATTCACCAGTCCACTGTTAAGCTTCCCCACATTGAGCCCTCCAAGCCATGCTGCTGTCTCTGACTGTCCCTGTCCTCCCCTGAGAATACACTGTGTGTGTGTGTCACATTTACATGATAGAAGCTTGGCAAGCCACAGAGCACTACCAAGTCTTTTCTCTGGCTTAACCAACAAGGCGTGCAACACATTTGACTGTGCGATTGACAGCTGAATTACAGTCCCCCTGAGAGGTCACTAGCGGTTGGGGACACAGATCCCACACACACACGCACGGACGCAGGCACACACACCCATACAGTATACACAAACAACCCCTAGCCCCCCAGATGAAGGAAGTGAGAGAGCAAAATGGAGGGGACAACACAGATAGAGGATGAGTACATATGAGCTAGTTCTGGTCCAATGGCCCAGCTCCAGGCTCTGCCCCAGGCTCAGTGGACCAAACAAAGCCCCCCTTCTGGCGATGCTCAACCGTGGTTGGCTGTAGGCTTGTCCTCTGGGCCTGTGGCCTTTTCTTTAAAGCCTCATTGCTCAGCTTAATCTGCACTCATGTTTATAAGAGCTTTTGGCATTTAGCCCTTTGAGGTGTATAGTCTCTTCTTCTTTTTTTATCGCCAAGCAATGATTCCATGTTTACTCTGTGCTTGACACTGAAAGGGACATACTTCGGTATAGATTGTTTGGAAGGTAATTTATATTGGATCTAAATAGTTTTTCTTCCCTTAGTTGTTTCCCTGAGCATTCTCTCTCGTGTTCCTCTACACCTCTTGTTTTCCATGCTGACTGTGTGTGTGTGTCTGCTTGAGCATAGATGTGCATGTGTGTATGGGTGTGAGTGCATCTGTGCCTGACCATGCACATACAGTTGAAGTCAGAAGTTTACATACACTTAGGTTGGAGCCATTAAAACCTATTTTTCAACCACTTAACTAATGTCTTGTTAACAAACTATAGTTTTGGCAAGTCGGTTAGGACATCTACTTTGTGCATGACACAAGTAATTTTTCCAACAATTGTTTACAGACAGATTATTTCACTTGTAATTCACTGTATCACAATTCCAGTGGGTCAGAAGGTTACATACACTAAGTTGACTGTGCCTTTAGACAGCTTGGAAAATGCCAGAAAATTATGCCATGGCTTTAGAAGCTTTTGAGAGGCTAATTGACATAATTTGAGTCAATTGGAGGTGTACCTGTGGATGTATTTCAAGGCCTACCTTCAAACTCAATGCCTCTTTGCTTGACATGGGAAAATCAAAAGAAATCAGTCAAGACCTCAGAAAAAAAATGTAGACCTCCATAAGTCTGGTTCATCCTTGGGAGCAATTTCCAAATGCCTGAAGGTACCACGTCCATCTGTACAAACAATAGTACGCAAGTATAAACACCATGGGACCACGCAGCCGTCATACCACTCAGGAAGGAGACGCGTTCTGTCTTCTAGAGATGGACATACTTTGGTGAAAAAAGTTCAAATCAATCCCAGAACAACAGAAAAGGACCTTGTGAAGATGCTGGAGGAAACAGGTACAAAAGTCCTATATCGACATAACCTGAAAGGTCGCTCAGTAAGGAAGAAGCCTCTGCTCCAAAACCCCCATAAAATAGCCAGACTATGGTTTGCAACTGCACATGGGGACAAAGATCATACTTTCTGGAGAAATGTCCTCTGGTCTGATGAAACAAAATAGAACTGTTTGGCCATAATGACCATCGTTATGTTTGGAGGAAAAAGGGGTAGGCTTGCAAGCCGAAGAACACCATCCCAACCGTGAAACACGGGGATGGCAGCATCATGTTGTGGGGATGTATTGCTGAAGGAGTGCACTTCACAAAATGGATGGCAGCATGAGGATGGAAAATTATGTGGATATATTGAAGCAACATCTCAAGACATTAGTCAGGAAGTTAAAGCTTGGTCTCAAATGGTCTTCCAAATGGACAATGACCCCAAGCGTACTTCCAAAGTTCTGGCAAAATGGCTTAAGGACAACAAAGTCAAGGTATTGGAGTGGTCATCACAAAGCCCTACCCTCAATCCTAATCCTCAGAAGGCAGACCCTAAACGTTTGACCCATGTTAAACAATTTAAAGGCAAGGCTACCAAATACTAATTGAGCGTATGTAAACTTCCGACCCACTGTGAATGTGATGAAAGAAATAAAAGCTGAAATAAACAATTCCCTCTACTATTATTCTGACATTTCACATTCTTAAAATGAAGTGGTGATCCTAACTGACCTAAGACATGGATTTTTTTACAAGGATTAAATGTCAGGAATTGTGAAAAACTGAGTTGAAATGTATTTGGCTAAGGTGTATGTAAACTTCCGACTTCAACTGCACACGTGTGTGTATAAGCAGCTTCCCAGTATATTCCTCGCTAATGTTCAGTCTCTGTTGACTATAAAGTAGTCAAGCTCAGGGTAAGGATATCCCTTCAGAGAGACATCAGGGACTGTAACATACTCTGTTTCACAGAGTCATGGCTCTCTCCAGATATACTGTCCCCGTCCATACAGCCAGCCGGGTTCAAATCAAATCAAATTTATTTATATAGCCCTTCGTACATCAGCTGATATCTCAAAGTGCTGTACAGAAACCCAGCCTAAAACCCCAAACAGCAAGCAATGCAGGTGTTGAAGCACGTTGGCTAGGAAAAACTCCCTTGAAAGGCCAAAACCTAGGAAGCAAGTCCTGGCTGTGCCGGGTGGAGATTATAACAGAACATGGCCAAGATGTTCAAATGTTCATAAATGACCAGCATGGTCAAATAATAGGTCTGGGACAGGTAGCACGTCAGGTGAACAGGTCAGGATTCCATAGCCGCAGGCAGAACAGTTGAAACTGGAGCAGCAGCACGGCCTGGTGGACTGGGGACAGCAAGGAGTCACCATGCCAGGTAGTCCTGAGGCATGGTCCTAGGGCTCGGGTCCTCCGAGAGATAGAAAGAAAGAGAGAATTAGAGAGAGCATACTTAAATTCACACAGGACACCGGATAACACAGGAGAAGTACTCCAGATATAACAAACTGCCCCTAGCCACCCGACACAAGTCCTGCAGCATAAATACTGGAGGCTGAGATAGGAGGGGTCAGGAGACACTGTGGCCCCATCCGGACAGGGCCAAACAGGAAGGATATAACCCCACCCACTTTTCCAAATCACAGCCCCCACACCACTATAGGAATATCTTCAACCACCAACTTACCATCCTGAGACAAGGCCGAGTAGAGCCCACAAAGATCTCCGCCATGGCACAAACCAAGGGGGGAGGGCGCCAACCCAGACAGGAAGATCACATCAGTGACTCAACCCACTCAAGTGACGCACCACTCCTAGGGACGGCATGAAAGAGCACCAGTAAGCCAGTGACTCAGCCCCTGTAATAGGGTTAGAGGCAGAGAATCCCAGTGGAAAGAGGGGAACCGGCCAGGCAGAGACAGCAAGGGCGGTTTGTTGCTCCAGAGCCTTTCCGTTCACCTTCACACTCCTGGGCCAGACTACACTCAATCATATGACCCACTGAAGAGATGAGTCTTCAGTAATGACTTAAAGGTTGAGACCGAGTTTGCGTCTCTCACACGGGTAGGCAGACCATTCCATAAAACTGAGCTCTATCGGAGAAAGCCCTGCCTCCAGCTGTTTGCTTAGAAATTCTAGGGACAATTAGGAGGCCTGCGTCTTGTGACTGTAGCGTACGTGTAGGTATGTACAGCAGGACCAAATCAGAGAGATAGGTAGGAGCAAGCCCATGTAATGCTTTGTAGGTTAGCAGTAAAACCTTGAAATCAGCCCTTGCCTTGACAGGAAGCCAGTGTAGGGAGGCTAGCACTGGAGTAATATGATCAAATTTTTCTAGCAGCCGTATTTAACACTAACCAAAGTTTATTTAGTGCTTTATCCGGGTAGCCGGAAAGTAGAGCATTGCAGTAGTCTAACCTAGAAGTAACAAAAGCATGGATTAATTTTTCCGCATAATTTTTGGACAGAAAGTTTCTGATTTTTGCAATGTTACATAGATGGAAAAAAGCTGTCCTTGAAACAGTTTTGATATGTTCGTCAAAAGAGAGATCAGAGTCCAGAGTAACGCAGAGGTCCTTCACAGTTTTATTTGAGACGACTGTACAACCATTAAGATTAATGGTCAGATTCACCCATGACCCGTTCGGAAACCAGATTGCAAAGCGGAGAAGATACGGTGGGATTCAAAATGGTCGGTGATCTGTTAGTTAACTTGGCTTTCGAAGACTTTAGAAATTGATTGTTGAGAATTGTCTGTTAATTGAATGATAAGAATTTTCCGCCCTGAAACATATAATTGTATGGAATTGATTAGAATGTATAAAATCATAATCAATAAATGTGTAGCCCTAGTCAGAATTAGGGTATAGACAATATGTCTTTATGGTATTATAAACACAGACTTGTATTCTTGACTTCAGAACGTTCCGTGAATAAACCTTTTTGACTATTTAGCTGGGCCTCCGTCTGTTTCATTTCTATCAGTATCTTACAAATCCTGATATAGCAGACTGAGTAATCACAATTAAATTGGGTTATGAACCTGGAGAACAAAATTCTCTTATCAGAAAGGCAGGGTAGGATAGATATAGGTCTGTAAAAGTTTGGGTCTAGAGTGTCTCCCCCTTTGAAGAGGGGGATGACCGGGGCAGCTTTCCAATCTTTAGGGATCTCAGACAATACGAAAGGGAGGTTGAACAGGCTATTATTAGGGTTTGCAACCATTGTGGTGGCTAATTTTAGAAAGAGGGGGTCCAGATTGTCTAGCCCAGCTGATTTGTGGTGGTCCAGATTTTGCAGCCCTTTCAGAACATCAGCTATCTGGATTTGGGTGAAATGGGGGAGGCTTGGGCAAGTTGCTGTGGGGGGTACAGAGCTGTTGACCGGGGTAGGGGTAGCCATGTATAAATTCATGGCTAGCCATAGAAAAATGCTTATTGAAATTCTCGATTATCGTAGATTTATCGATGGTGACAGTGTTTCCTAGCCTCAGTGCAGTGGGCAGCTGGGAGGAAGGAGGTACTCTTATTCTCCATGGTCTTTACAGTGTCCCAGAACTTGTTGGAGATTGTGCTACAGGATGCAAATTTCTGTTTGAAAATGCTAGCCTTTGCTTTCCTAACTGAGTGTGTATATTGGTTCCTAACTTCCCTGAAAAGTTGCATATCGTGCAGGCTATTCGATGCTAATGCAGTACACCACAGGATGTGTTTGTGCTGGTCAAGGGAAGTCAAGTCTGGAGTGAACCAGGGGCTATATCTGTTCTTAATTCTACAATTTTTGAATGGGGCATGCTTTTTTAAGATGGTGAGGAAGACACTTTTAAAGAATAACCAGGCATCCTCTACTGACGGAATGAGGTCAATATCCTTCCAGGATACCCGGGCCAGGTCGATTAGAAAAACCATGCTCTCTGATGTGTTTTAGGGAGCGTTTGACAGTGATGAGGGGTGATCGTTTGGCCGCAGACCAAGTATGCACGCAGGCAATGAGGCAGTGATCGCTGAGATCCTGATTAAAGACAGCTGAGGTGTATTTAAAGAGGATAGGTTGGTCAGGATGATTTCTATGAGGGTGCCCGTGTTTACGGATTTAGGGTTTACCTGGTAGGTTCCTTGATGATTTGTGTGACATTGAGGGTATCTAGCTTAGATTTTAGGAAGGCCTGGGTGTTAAGCATGTCCCAGTTTAGGTCATTTAACAGTATGAACTAAATGGGGGACAATTAATTCACATATGGTGTCCAGGGCACAGCTGGGGGCTGAGGGGGTCTATAACAAGCGGCAACAGTGAGAGACTTATTTCTGGAAAGGTGAATTTTTAAATGTAGAAGCTCGAACTGTTTGGGCACAGACCTGGATAGCAATGCAGAACTCTGCAGACTATCTCTGCAGTAGATTGCAACTCCACCCCTTCAGACGGCTAGGACATCAGGGTTGGCGGATTGTGCTAAAGCAGTGAATAAAACAAACTTAGGGATGAGGCTTCTGATGTTAACATGCAAGAAACTAAGGCTTTTACGGTTACAGAAGTCAACAAATGAGAGCTCCTGAGGAATAGGAGCGGAACTGGGGGCTACAGGGCCTGGGTTAACCTCTACATCACCAGAGGAACCGAGGAGAAGTAGGTTAAGGGTACGGCTAAAGGCTATAAGAACTGGTCGTCTAGTGCGTTCGGAACAGAGAGTTAAAGGAGCAGATTTCTGCGCGTGGTAGAATAGATTCAAGGCATAACGTACAGACAATGGTATGGTAGGATGTGAGTACAGTGGAGGTAAACCTTGGCGTTGAGTGACAATGTTTAGTCTCCGGAGGCACCAGTTAAGCCAGGTGAGGTCTCTGCGTGTGTGGGGGTGGGACAAAAGAGCTATCTAAGGCATGTTGAGCTGGACTGAGGGCTCTACAGTGAAATAAAACAATAAGCAATACCTCACAATCAAATGCTGACCATATTACCTCCCAAGACAGTTATCTGCGGTTATAGTCACAGCTGTGTGTATTCACCCTCAAGCCGATGGCCCTCAAGGAAATACATTGGACTTTGTGCAAACTGGAAACCACATATCCTGAGGCCCCATTTATTGTAGCTGGGGATTTTAACCAATCAAATTTTAGGAAAACGCCACCAAAGTTCTATCAACACATTGACTGTAGTACTCGCGCTGGAAAGAATTTGACCACTCTCCCTTCCGGGATGCCTGAAAGTCCCTTGCCTCCCTTCTGCTAATCAGATCACAATTTTGATTCTCCCTTCCTATAGTCAGAAACTCCAACAGGAAATACCTGTGCAAAGATCTATTCAATGCTGGTCTGACCCAATCAGAAACCATGCATCAAAGATTGTTTTGATCATGCAGATTGGGATTTGTTCCGTGTAGCCAATGAGTATACACGGAAACGGTGATTGACTTCATCAGTAAGTGTATAGGGGATGTTGTTCCCACTGTGACTATTAAGACCTATCCAAACCAGAAACTGTGGATAGATGGTCAGCATTCGCACAAAGTGAATGCATGAACCACCACATTTAACCATGGCAAGGTGACTGGGAATTTGGTTGAATACAAACAGCGTAGTTATTCTCTCCGTAAGTCAATCAAACAAGCAAACGTTTCAGTGACAAAGTGGAATCGCAATTCAACTTCTGTCTTCATGAAATGCTTTGAAAGGCTAGTTAGGGATCATATCACCTCTACCTTACCTGACACCCTAGACCTACTTCAATTTGCATACTGACAAAATAGATCCACAGACGATGCAATCACCATCGGACTGCACACTGCCCTATCCCATCTGGTCAAGAGGAACACCTGGGGCGGCACGGTAGCCTAGTGGTTAGAGCGTTGAACTAGTAACCAGAAGGTTGCAAGTTCAAATCCCCAAGCTGACAAGGTACAAATCTGTTGTTCTGCCCTTGAACAGGCAGTTAACCCACTGTTACCCACTAGGCTACCATTGAAAATAAGAATTTGTTCTTAACTGACTTGCCTAGTTAAATAAAGGTTAAAAAAAAAAAATATATGTAAGAATGCTGTTCATTGACTATAGCTCAGCTCGGACCCTAAGAACTGTTGCAATGTTGCCTGGGTGTTATGTTACAGTCTTCATGTGCTGGTGATTCCAGAAAGAGTCAGGTGAGGTGAATGGTGGTCATAAATATAGGCCTACGGATGGTCCAAATTTACCCTAATGGACGTCGCATACACTTGCCTCCACGCCTGTGGGATGGTCTGGGACACTAAGAATTTCCTAACTGCGAACACACACACAGCCTAAATCACCTAGCGTGTGTTTGACTGAAGATGTCCATTGTTTTTTCTAGCTTCTAGATAATAGCAGAGTAGCACGGTGGTGTAAGGGTGGATGTGTACCCCCCCAGTGGTAGGCTGTGTGTGAGTGCACTTATGTGTGCATCATTAACCTCGGGGCCCTGGATCTTATCCCAGCCCTGTGCAACTGGGTCCTTTACTTCCTGATGGGCCACTCGGCATCACTGACAATCTGAAATGATCCACCCACACAGACCGTGTTGGGAAGAAGGCTCAACAGCGCCTCTTTCACCACAGGAGGCTGAAGAAATTAGTCTAGGCCCCTAACTTTTACAGATGCACAATTGAGAGCATCCTGTCGGACTGTATCACCTGGTATGGCAGCTGTACTGTCTGCAACCTCAGGGCTCTCCAGAGGGTGGAGACGTATCACCGGGGGCACACTGCCTGCCCTCCAGGACACCTACAGCACCCAATGTCACAGGAAGGCCAAAAAGATCATCAAGCTCATCAAGCCAAGGCGAGGTCGGTACAGATGCATCAAAGCTGGGACAGAGAGTCTGAAAAACAGCTTCTATCTCAAAGCCACCACTCTGTTCAATAGTCATCACTAGCCGCCTACCACCCGGTTACTCAACCCTGCATCTTAGAGACTTCTGCCCCGTAAACATAGACATGGAATCACTGGTCACTTTAATAATGGAACACTAGTCACTTTAATAATGTTTTCATACTGCTTTACTCATTTCATTTGTATTATATTCAACTGTATTTTTGTCAATGTCACTCCTACATTGCTCGTCCTAATATTTCTATATTTCTAAATTCATTCTTTAACTTTTAGATTTGTGTGTATTGTTGTGAATTGTTAGATAGTACTGCACTGTTGGAGCTAGGAACACAAGCATTTTGCTACACCTGCCATGCTATTACACCTGGCATCTGCTAGAATTTGTGTATGTGACCAATAAGATTTGATTTGATAAGCTATTCTGATAGTGCAGGCCTTGTGCGAAATCCTGGATGAAGGATCCAGGCCCCTCGCTGGCACACATCAATTCCCACATCAATTAGCTACAGCTTGGCTAGTGCGAACATGGAAACATGTTTATTATTTCCCTACAGAGAAGACGCAGGAAGACAAAAACAGAGTTAGTTACTATACATGGCTGAGTGTGTTTTTGTACATCTCTCCCGTTCCCCCCCCCCCCCCCCCCCCCTCTCTCTCTCTCCACATGTGCTTCCCTCCCAGTACTGGGAACAGGAATGGTAATTAAACTTCTCCTCCCTGGAAAAGTAGTTGTTCATTATCTCTAGGGCTCAACGTGCTGAGAGCTGGGAGGAAACCATATGTCATTCTTTTTCAGGATTAGTTACCTGTGTGTCCCTCAGAGTTGATGCATTATTGCATTTAGTCCATATGCATCTTTGCTCGGCTACATCAGCCCTTTGAACATGCCTAGAATGGCCTATTGCCCATTAAGGGAAATGTTTCTCTACCGCTTTGAAAATGCACTTGTCTGTTTGACGGCTTCTTTCCTTCTCTCCGACTGTCTATCTAATTAGAGATGTTGTATGCAAACCAGCGAGTCAAGAGTTTTCTTCACTTCACACTTCTTTGCCAACTCCAGACTTTTGTACCACAGGGACCAACCTCTTACCTGGCAATTAAATGATCTATTGATATTTCTGTCATCATTCTGACCTTGTCAGCAATGATTATGTAGAGACAGGAGACAGCGCCTTAATAGAATAATGACAGCAGTAGGACAGCTCGATGGCATTTTCTGACACTTCATGGTGACAGCGTGACATTGTTATGATAGCCTAGTGATAGTGCTATTTTCAAAGAGAATGGGGGACAAATAACAATAAAATAATCGACTGGATGCTTTTTAATGTCAGTCATGCAAACTTAGCCTCCACAGTGACTCGCACACACTTATCTCTGATTAGTTAATTAGTTTGCAGTATTATAAGATTATGCCCACTGTAATCTTATAATACTGCGAACTAATTAACTAAGCCACCACCCCCTTTCAAAATGTTCACCTTTTGTTGCCTTACAGCCTGAAATGAAAGCACATGAAATTAAACTTTATTTACTCACAGTAACCCACAATATAATTGAGAAAAAAATATATATAAAAAACTCTGAAAATGAGCTAAAAGTGAAACAGTGAAACACCGTATTTGGATAAGTGAACCCCCCCCTTAGAAAAATGAGAAGATTTCATTTACAATTCTGCAAGGAGGAATGGGCAAATGTTGCACAGTCTAGGTGTGCAAAGATAGAGACGTATTCAAAGAGACTCATGGCCGTATTTCAAGCAAAAGGGGGTTCCACCAAGTATTAACTCAGGGGGGTGTTCACTTATCCAAATAGGGTATTAAACTGTTTTAATTTTTATTTAAAACGTTTTTATTCATTTTATTTTAACTTGGATATTGTGGGTTACTGTGTGTAAATAAAGCCGAAAAAGTCCGATTTTTATGTGTTTTCATTTCAGGCTGTAAGGCAACAAAAGGGGAACATTTTGAAAGGGGGTGGTGACTTTCTATACCCACTGTAGCTGTATTAGCAAAGTTACTTTTATTCTGTTTGTCTTCGTTGTGCCTGAGCTCAGAGCATGTAGATATGTTGTAAGGATTGCTGAGATGCACAAAAACAATATAACATAACATAATGGCTGAATCTTTCTTTTATTAAGTGAAGTTGAACTTTGTACCTTTCCAAGGAGTAGACATGTATGACACATCAAACGCCATCAATCCAATTATATTGTTCGTGTACACATATTTTGCAGATGTTATCGCGGGTGAAGCAAATGAGCTCGGACTAGGTCCTGGAGAGATGGAAAGAGACGAGGAGGAATAGTACACATCTTCCTCCTCGTCTTTCTCTTCTTCCTCCTCCTCCTCCTGTTCCTCCTCCTCCCTTCCTTCCGTTCCTCCAGGACCTCGGCTGAGCTCATTTGATAAGATGTTCATTTGTTGAATGACTCACTAGCAACATTTAACGACAACACCCACACAGCAAGGTGTGTGTAGGTGAGCATCTGGCGTTGCTGTTACCAAGGAGCGAGGCACCCTAGGCCTCGAAGGTCTTGATGAATTAATATATTTGGAGAAAGGGGAGAAGAGTTGGAAGAGGGAGTGGAGGAGAGAAGAGAGGGGAAGAGGTGAAGGGGGAGTGTCTGTTAACAATGGATGATGTCAGGGCCGACTGCCTTGTGTGAAACAGCATGAAACAACAAGCGGAGATGTCACGACATGGCCGCCAGCAGACAGAGACACACACGCACGTACACACACACTCCAAACCTGGGCCGTAAAGGTCTCTACCGGCCTGCTCTGCTGTGTGTCTAGCCCCACATGAGAAAAGGAAAAAGACAGGCAGAGGAGAAGAGACATCCCGACACAACTTCCCAAAGGCACCACCAGGGATCAGTTCATGAAAGGTTAACTATCTCCCAGACACAGAGAAGGCCCTGGAGCTTTTGACACAGATTTTGACACTCACTGCTTTGTATATGTCATAACACACTCAGACCACAAACCTGCAAATCAGAATTGTTATGGTGTGATGGTCATTGACTACATGGTTTGACTACTGGTCAGCAAAAAAAGATGGAGCTGCTGTGTATAGTAGCTGTCTTACGGGCTCCTGACCAATTCTGCTATTCACTATTGCTATTTGGAAGCTCTGGAAGTTCTGAAATGTCAGAATAATAGTAGAGAGAAATACTTATTTCAGCTTCTATTTCTTTCACCACATTCACAGTGGGTCAGAAGTTTACATGCTACCAAATACTAATTGAGTGTATTGCCTTTAAATTGTTTAACTTGGGTCAAACGTTTCGGGTAGCCTTCCACAAGCTTCCCACAATAAGTTGGGTGAATTTTGGCCCATTCCTCCTGACAGAGCTGGTGTAACTGTGTCAGGTTTGTAGGCTTCATTGCTCGCACACGCCTTTTCAGTTCTGCCCAAAAATGTTCAATAGGATTGAGGTCAGGGCTTTGTGATGGCCACTCCAATACCTTGACTTTGTTGTCCTTAAGCCATTTTGCCACAACTTTGTAAGTATACTTGGGGTCATTGTCCATTTGGAAGACCCATTTTCCTGACTGATGTCTTAAGATGTTGCTTCAATATATCCATGTAATTTTCCTCCCTCATGATGCCATCTATTTTGTGAAGTGCACCAGTCCCTCCTGCAGCAAAGCACCCCCACAACATGAAGCTGCCACCCCCGTGCTTCACGGTTGGGATGGTGTTCTTCGGCTTGCAAGCCTACCCTCTTTTTCCTCCAAACATAAAGATGGTCATTATGGCCAAACAGTTCTATTTTTATTTCATCAGACCAGAGGACATTTCTCCAAAAAGTACAATCTTTGTCCCCATGTGCGGTTGCAAACCGTAGTCTGGCTTTTTTATGGCGGTTTTGGAGCAGAGGCTTCTTCCTTGCTGAGCACCCTTTCAGGTTATGTCGATATAGGACTTTTACTGTGGATGTAGATACTTTTGTACCTGTTTCCTCCAGCATCTTCACGAGGTCCTTTTCTGTTGTTCTGGAATTGATTTGCACATTTTGCACCAAAATACGTTCATCTCTAGGAGACAGAACGCGTCTCCTTCCTGAGCAGAACGACGGCTGCGTGGTCCCATGTTGTTTATACTTGCGTACTATTTATTGTTTG
This sequence comes from Oncorhynchus clarkii lewisi, assembly GCF_045791955.1. Taxonomy (NCBI): domain Eukaryota; kingdom Metazoa; phylum Chordata; class Actinopteri; order Salmoniformes; family Salmonidae; genus Oncorhynchus; species Oncorhynchus clarkii. The sequence goes on from NC_092166.1 coordinate 54,534,312, forward strand.
TTCAGATGAACGTGGTGCCTTCAGGAATTTGGAAATTGCTCCCAAGGATGTGGAGGTCTAAAAAAAAATTCTGAAGTCTTGGCTGATTTATTTTGATTTTCCCATGGTGTCAAGCAAAGAGGCACTGAGTTGAAGGTAGGCCTTGAAATACACTCACAGGTACACCTCCAATTGACTCAATTGATGTAATTTAGCCTATCAGAAGCTTCTATAGGCATGACATCATTTTCTGGAATTTTCCACGCTATTTAAAGGCACAGTCAACTTAGTGTATGTAAACTTCTGACCCACTGGAATTGTGATACAGTGAATTATAAGTTAAATAATCTGTCTGTAAACAATTGTTGGAAAAATGACTTGTGTTGCGCACAAAGTTTGATGTCCTAACCAACTTGCCAAAACTATAGTTTGTTGACAAGAAATTTGGTTGAAAAACAAGTTTGAATGACTCCAACCTAAGTGTATGTAAACTTCCGACTTCAACTGTATGTAAATGAGGTATTTCAATAAATGTGCAAAAAAATGTCAAAAACATGTTTTCACTTTGCCATTATGGGTTATTCTGTGTCGATGTCTGACCAAAAAATTTATTTCATCCATTTTGAATTCATGCGGTAACACAACAAAACGTGGAATAAGTCAAGGGGTATGAATACATTCTGAAATCACTGTACGTTACTCTAGCAGATTACTTAAACCTGGCTCCCACATGGGATAGACCACCCCCTTGTCTATACCACATCGTTGTGAAGCTAGAGACTGACCCCCCCACCACCACCACCACCACCACCCTCCTTCCCCTAAACAGCACCCCCCCTAATGTCCCATACAGGAACAAATGAAGGTATTACTCCCTCTGCCTGAGTTTGTAATGGGCTCCTCCGTAATGGCTTCGACAGGCCTGCTCATCTGAATACACCATGTATTTCAAGCTGTGCGAATATATCAGTGACCTCCTCCTCCCCCTCTCCTGTCAGAGCCCGGGGGAGACATAGGGATGGTTCTCATTCTCTCTCTTTTTTCTAATTCACTTACATGACCTGTAAGAGTTTATTTCTCTAAGCCCGTGGGAAGGGGGAGGGAGGGAGAGAAAGATATGGCTTAGTTCTGCCTCGGCTGTTTTACCCACCCGTAAATCTACACCGAGGAGCTGTGTGTGTCAGCGTTCGTCCGTTGCACGTTCACTCATATTGAGGGAGATTGAGAGGGATGAGTAATAGAGGAGGTGTACAGAGAGATGGGGAGCGAAACGAAAAAAGAGAGAAGATGGAAAGAGAAAAGGAGATAAAGTTGCAGACTGTGAGAGAGGGAGGATTAAATAGAGATAACCCACTCGTCCATCGATCCACACCTCGAAGGCAGTAATGAGAAGTCGGAGATAAGGATGAAGTTCCTTTCACTAACACTAGATGGCAGAAGAGAACATGTAGCTTTTGTCCCTCCACACATAAATGGGGACGACGTCGTGATGTGGCAGACCACCGTTTAGCCTATTTGAACTTGACTGGTGCCTCGCAATAAATATTGGAGTCTCTTTCTGTCCGTCTTTCTTTCTTTCTTTCTCTCACTTACACACACACACACACATTTGTTTTACTATACTTGCGGGGACCAAACAATTGATTCCCATTCAATATCCTATTTTCCCTAACCCTTAAACCTAACCTTAACCCCTATCCTTAATTCTGTTATCATTTGTCCATTCGCTTTCGATCTCCCTCTCTCTCTCTCTCTCTCTCTCTCTCTCTCTCTCTCTCTCTCTCTCTCTCTCTCTCTCTCGCTCTCCCTTTCTCTTTCTCACTTACACACACCACGACACACACACATGTTCAAATTCAACCTCCATGGCTATGTGTTTTCGTTCTCTTGTAGAGGGCCTTGCTGTTGGTGTAGGGTTCGGAGCCATAGGAAAGACCTCATCGGCCACGTTCGAGAGTGCCAGGTAAGACAACATGTACCACTTATACAGGTGACCATATTACCCAGGCCCAATCCTACGCTGATCCGGCTATTACATTGATGACTATGACCACAGATATTGCCCCTATAGGATTTAGACACATCTGGTCGCTGGTTTAACCGTGGTCAGATGCCCCTGCATTAGACCTGGGATTTGGGGAGTGTGTGCATGAGTAGATGTTTCTCTCTCTCTCTCTCTTTCTCTCTCTCTCTGTGTGTGTGTGTCATGATCCTCCTCCACATACCATGTGGCTAGTAGACAGGAGCATCACTTGTTCCTTCCCGTGGGAAAGAACTGTTTACTCTGTGGGGATGAGGAGGACAGAACAGCACTCCTTTGTGCCTGGCTGCTCTTGTGTCTGGGCTGTGTACTCTGCTGTCTGCTGCTACCACCCAGTGGCCACCCTGGTACTGCATACCTAACTCATAAGTAATGCATGGGCCGAAGAGGATGCTCAGACCTAGGCTTGCAAAATTCCGGTAACTTTCCCAAATATCCCAGATTTTACAGAAATCCCGGTTGGAAGATAAGAAGGAATAAGCAGGAAATGTGAGTGAACACATGTATTTGTGTGCGCGTGCACGCGTCTGTCCGTCGGTTTGTTTGTGTCTGTGCATGGTTGTATCTATCTGCGTGTGGGTAGTGTGTGTGTGTGTGTGTGTGTGTGAATGTTCCGATTGAGAGGCGGGAGGGAAGGCGAGGGGAGGGAGGCGAGCAGGAATCCTGAGGAATGTGTGGAGACCGCCCTCCAGATGTGGACCAGCTACTGGCAGCAAACCAGGGAGGAAGTTGAGGTGGAGGGCACATATACTAGCTCTCTCTCTCTCTCTACCTCTACCACTCGCGCTCCATCACTTTTTCTCCCCTTTCCTCTCTTTCTCAACGACTTTATGTTCTCTTTCTACCACTTTGTCTCTCTCCATCTCTCTCTCTCTCTCTCTCTCTCTCTCTCTCTCACACTCTCTCCCTCCTCCAGCTCCCAGTGAAAGCCTCTCTTGTCCTCTTTTCCTCTGGTAGCTGTGTTAGCTGTGTTACAGGTGCAGTCTCTTCTGGCTATTCTTGGCTCTGCCCAGGCCTCTCTCTCTCTCTTTGATGTGGTCTAGCAGGCCTGTTCCCAGCAGGCAGAGTGGCTGCCGTGAGAAGGTCCTCTCCATGCCAGTGGCTTTGTCTTTTCCTGCTGCTGTATCACCGCAGGAGGTACGTGTGTCGATTGTGTTGGCCTGTGTGTGTGTGTGTGTGTGTGTGTGTGTGTGTGTGTGTGTGTGTGTGTGTGTATGTATGAGGAAGCAGGTGGTAGCCAGGTAGAGTGAGTGAACAAGGAGGCCTCCTCAACCAAGCTGAGAACCCCCCCCCCCACCCCTCTTTACTTACTGTGGTATTATAATGTTTTGTTGCCTGCATTAACACGTGGAATGTTTTGGGGGACTGTAATGAAAGTCAAACTGTAGGAGTACATGTACGTGTGATTGACTGCAAATTGAGTCTAAAGTGTGTAGACTCTCTGAGTGCTTTGTGGTCATTAGTGTGAATGAGAAGAGAGCTTTTGTCACAGCGGCAGACCCAGTCTCTCTCTCTCACACACACACACACACACACACACACACACACAGACAGACAGACAGACAGACAGACAGACAGACAGACAGACAGACAGACAGACAGACAGACAGACAGACAGACAGACAGACAGACAGACAGACAGACAGACAGACAGACAGACAGACAGACAGACAGACAGACAGACAGACAGACAGACAGACAGACAGACAGACAGACAGACAGACAGACAGACAGACAGACAGACAGACAGACAGACAGACAGACAGACAGACAGACAGACAGACAGACAGACAGACAGACAGACAGACAGACAGACAGACAGACAGACAGACAGACAGACAGACAGACAGACAGACAGACAGACAGACAGACAGACAACAGACAGACAGACAGACACACAGACAGACACAGACAGACAGACAGACAGACAGACAGACAGACAGACAGACAGACAGACAGACAGACAGACAGACAGACAGACAGACAGACAGACAGACAGACAGACAGACAGACAGACAGACAGACAGACAGACAGACAGACAGACAGACAGACAGACAGACAGACAGACAGACAGACAGACAGACAGACAGACAGACAGACAGACAGACAGACAGACAGACAGACAGACAGACAGACAGACAGAGTGAGAGTGAGAGTGAGTGGTTGGGACCACAGCATTCTTGTAGTGTTGGCTCAGTCCTCTGGGATCTGCTGAGCTCTGGCCCTCCTCAGCAGAGAACCCTTCTGAGCTGGGTGGGTTTGGCCCCACTGCTAGACTTCTCTCTGTCTCTCACACGCTCTCTCACACTCTCTCTCTCTCTGTCTCTCACTCTCTCTCTCTCTCTGTCTCTCACACTATCTCGCTCGCTCTCTCTCTCACTCTCTCTCTCTCTGTCTCTCACTCTCTCTCTCTCTCTCTCTCTCTCTCTCTCTCTCTCTCTCTCTCTCTCACACACACTCTCCCACACTCTCTCTCTCTATAAATATATATATATATACAGTGCCTTGCGAAAGTATTCGGCCCCCTTGAACCTTGCGACCTTTTGCCACATTTCAGGCTTCAAACATAAAGATATAAAACTGTATTTTTTTGTGAAGAATCAACAACAAGTGGGACACAATCATGAAGTGGAACGACATTTATTGGATATTTCAAACTTTTTTAACAAATCAAAAACTGAAAAATTGGGCGTGCAGAATTATTCAGCCCCCTTAAGTTAATACTTTGTAGCGCCACCTTTTGCTGCGATTACAGCTGTAAGTCGCTTGGGGTATGTCTCTATCAGTTTTGCACATCGAGAGACTGAATTTTTTTCCCATTCCTCCTTGCAAAACAGCTCGAGCTCAGTGAGGTTGGATGGAGAGCATTTGTGAACAGCAGTTTTCAGTTCTTTCCACAGATTCTCGATTGGATTCAGGTCTGGACTTTGACTTGGCCATTCTAACACCTGGATATGTTTATTTTTGAACCATTCCATTGTAGATTTTGCTTTATGTTTTGGATCATTGTCTTGTTGGAAGACAAATCTCCGTCCCAGTCTCAGGTCTTTTGCAGACTCCATCAGGTTTTCTTCCAGAATGGTCCTGTATTTGGCTCCATCCATCTTCCCATCAATTTTAACCATCTTCCCTGTCCCTGCTGAAGAAAAGCAGGCCCAAACCATGATGCTGCCACCACCATGTTTGACAGTGGGGATGGTGTGTTCAGGGTGATGAGCTGTGTTGCTTTTACGCCAAACATAACGTTTTGCATTGTTGCCAAAACGTTCAATTTTGGTTTTATCTGACCAGAGCACCTTCTTCCACATGTTTGGTGTGTCTCCCAGGTGGCTTGTGGCAAACTTTAAACAACACTTTTTATGGATATCTTTAAGAAATGGCTTTCTACTTGCCACTCTTCCATAAAGGCCAGATTTGTGCAATATACGACTGATTGTTGTCCTATGGACAGAGTCTCCCACCTCAGCTGTAGATCTCTGCAGTTCATCCAGAGTGATCATGGGCCTCTCGGCTGCATCTCTGATCAGTCTTCTCCTTGTATGCGCTGAACGTTTAGAGGGACGGCCAGGTCTTGGTAGATTTGCAGTGGTCTGATACTCCTTCCATTTCAATATTATCGCTTGCACAGTGCTCCTTGGGATGTTTAAAGCTTGGGAAATCTTTTTGTATCCAAATCCGTTTTTAAACTTCTTCACAACAGTATCTCGGACCTGCCTGGTGTGTTCCTTGTTCTTCATGATGCTCTCTGCGCTTTTAACGGACCTCTGAGACTATCACAGTGCAGGTGCATTTATACGGAGACTTGATTACACACAGGTGGATTGTATTTATCATCATTAGCCATTTAGGTCAACATTGGATCATTCAGAGATCCTCACTGAACTTCTGGAGAGAGTTTGCTGCACTGAAAGTAAAGGGGCTGAATAATTTTGCACGCCCAATTTTTCAGTTTTTGATTTGTTAAAAAAGTTTGAAATATCCAATAAATGTCGTTCCACTTCATGATTGTGTCCCACTTGTTGTTGATTCTTCACAAAACAATACAGTTTTATATCTTTATGTTTGAAGCCTGAAATGTGGCAAAAGGTCGCAAAGTTCAAGGGGACCGAATACTTTCGCAAGGCACTGTATATATATATATATCTGCTCTCTCTCTTTCTCTCCCTCTCTCTGTCACACACTCACTTGCTCTCTCTCCTTCTCTCTCTGCCCTCTCTCCCTCTCTCTCTCTCCCTCGACACACCAATCAGTCACTAGCTATTGCTGTTTAATGTCTACATTTCTTTCCTTGTCAGTTTGACCCTCCCGCCGTATCTCTCCTATCTTTCTCTCCCTAGGTGTTCTCTCTTTCTACATCGCTCCCTCTCCTTCCTTCCCTCCCTCTTCTCCCCTTTTCCTCCAGCGTGAATGTCTCCCTCCGTTCAAGTCAATATTTATTCATTCCTTTGGGTCTGTATTGGCACAGAGTGTCTCGGTCTCAGGTGTGACTCCAGTCACGTAGCCATAGCTACCTGGCACTGTCCCACCACACCAATGGCACCTGGAGTATCCCAGAGAAATGTACCAGGACACCTCAGCTCTCTGTATTTAACTCGGGGATCCACTCAGTGAAGACAGTATCATTATCTTTGGTGTTTTGCTCTTTAGTTTTGGATTGGCCAGGGCAGGCTAGAATGTGGTATGTGATTAAATGGGTTGTTTTCAGACTAGAGTTGTGTCATATTGTGGCTGTCATAATGTGTTAATGTGTGTTAATGTGTTCCGCCACATTGTCTGCTTAATATCACATGGATCTATTTCAACTATTTAGCATCAGCTATGGAATCAATAGGGAAGTCATGCCTTACTGTAAAAACGTTGACATTACTGTAACTTTACAACGTTCAACTCTTCCTCTCCTTCTCGGACTGTTAGTCTGAACGTTTTGCTGGCGCAGAGGTAGAAACCATGGTGACTGGTTCGTTTTGGAGGTGGCAGTGGTGGGCGGAGTTCGCAGTTTTGTCTCAGCTGATTGGTGTGAGTGGGCCCCTATGCCTTTACGCTTATGCACGCACGCACGCACACACACACACACACACACACACACACACACACACACACACACACACACACACACACACACACACACACACACACAGGTGGCGATGAGGGCCGGAGTGCAGCCAAGTCCTGCTGTTATTACAGATGTGTATAGGAAGGAGGGAGGGCGGGAAAAGGGGGGCTCGCTGGCCTAACGTGTGGTGTTTCACTCACTCACTAAGCCCTGGGCTCTCTTTCTCACACAACACAAGAATACTATCGTCATGAAGTCAGCTTCCACTATGGCACGTGGGCTCTCTGAAAGCAGCATGTTTTATATGCTGTAATTAACACATGTTATGACACATTTGCACGTGAATTCAACGGGACGTGTGTGTCTACCAGTAGATTGGGGATTGTAGGCTACTCAGTTGATCCTATTATTACTTTTGTCCTTTTTAGCCTAGTCGTTAAATCAAATCCAATCTTGTCTAAATGCATTGGTCGCCGACACAGTTAGCAGGTGTTATGGTGGGTGTCGCGAAAGCCTTATGCTCTTGTTCCTATCAAGTCAGTGCAGTAAATGTCAGACAAACACACAGTAATAAAACATTAAGAAGTAGTAAAACGATTTAGCACAGCAGTAGATATATAACTAGTCTGTAAACATTAAAAAAGTGGCCCGTGTTCAATGACTATGTACATAGGGCGGCAGTTTCTAAGGTGCAGGGTGGAGTACCCGGTGGTAGCCGGCTAGTGACCGTGACTAAGGGACAGGGTAGAGTACTGGGCAGAGGGCAGAGTAGTGTGCAGAGGCTGTCTAGTTTAGGGGGCCGGCTGTTTAACGGTCTGATGGCCTGGGGATAGTAGCTGTTTATCAGTCTCTCTGTCCCAGATTTGATGCACCTGTGCTGTCTCTGCCTTCTAGATGGTAGTGGGGTGAACAGGCCGTGGCTTGGGTGGCTGAGGTGAGGTCCTTGATGGTCTTCATGGCCTTCTTGTGACACTGGGTGCTGTCGATGTCCTGGAGGACAGGTAGTGTGTCCCCGATGCGTCGGTTGCGGACGGTGCAATTGCCAGGCGGTGATAGAGCCCGACAGGATGCTCTCAATGGTGCATCTGTGTCTTAGGGGCCAAGCCAAATGTCTTTATCCTCTTGAGGATGAAGAGGCGCTGTTGCACCTTCTTCACCCCACTGTCGGTGTGAAGGGACCATTTCAGGTCCTGAGTGATATGCACGTCAAGGATTTTAAATTTTTTATTTAACCTTTATTTAACTAGGCAAGTCAGTTAAAAAAATATTATTTACAATGACATCCTACCCCGGCCAAACCCTCCCCTAACCCGGATGCTGGGCCAATTGTGCGCCTCCCTATGGGACTTCCGATCACTGCTACAGCCCGGGATCGAACCAGGGTCTTTGGTGACGCCTCTTGCACTGCGATGCAGTGGAGCCATAAAATGGGGGGCGTACTGACACCACTCCTCCAAGGCACACCTTCTACCTGTAGGCTGTCTCGTCATTGTTGGTAATCCGGCCTACCACTGATGTGTCGCCAGCAAACTTGATGATGGAGTTGGAGACGTGCGTTGCCAGGCAGTCATGGGGAGTACAGGAGGGGGCACGTCAGGAAGTCCAGCAAGACGGCCCGTCAGGAAGTCTAGGATCCAGTTCCCCCGAGAGGGATTCAGACCCAGGGCCCTGTGCTTGGTGTCGAGCTTGGAGGGAACTATGGTGTTGACCACTGAGCTGTAGTCGATGAACAGCCTTTTTTAAAAATTTTACCCCTTTTTCTCCCCAATTTCGTAGTATCCAATTGTTGTAGTAGCTACTATCTTGTCTCATCGCTACAACTCCCGTACGGGCTCGGGAGAGACGAAGGTTGAAAGTCATGCGTCCTCCGATACACAACCAACCAAGCCGCTGCTTCTTTAACACAGCGCACATCCAACCCGGAAGCCAGCCGCACCAATGCGCCGGAGGAAACACTGTGCACCTGGCCACCTTGGCTAGCGTACACTGCGCCCAGCCCGCCACAGGAGTCGCTGGTGCGCGATGAGACAAGGACACCCCTACCGACCAAGCCCTCCCTAACCCGGGCGACGCTAGGCCAATTGTGCGTCGCCCCACGGACCTCCCGGTCGCGGCCGGTTACGACAGAGCCTGGGCGCGAACCCAGGACTCTGATGGCACCCTTAACCACTGCGCCACCCGGGAGGCCCCCGATGAACAGCCTTCTTACATAGGTATTCCTCTTGTCCAGGTGGCATAATGTGTGTGTGCAATGCAATGTGGTATGGTCCTTAACTAGCCTGTCAAAGCACTTTGTGATTACAGAATTGAGTGCTACGGTGTGGTAGCTCAGCTAGTTCAGCTACCTTCACTTTCTTGGTTAGAGGAACAATGGTGGACATCTTGAAGCAAGTGGTGAAAACAGGCTGGGATATTAAGAGATTGAATGTGACACTCCAGCCAGCTGGTCTGCACATGCTCTGAGGACGTGGCTTAGGATGCTGTCTGGGCCGGCAGCCTTGCGAGCATTAATGCACGTAAACGTCATACATCGGCCACGGAGATCAGGAGCACACAGTCCTCGTGAGCGGCCTGACCTCTCTGCGTGTCCTTTTCAGTGTACTGTACTGTCTCTCCCTAACAGGGCCCTCAGCCAAAGCTGTTAGTTCACAGTTTGAACCCTTTACACACGGGTGAATCGACCTATATGGATTGGGCTAAATTGACATATTTCATACAGAAGACAATTGAAAAGCCTGATAGAGAGAAAAATCTAATCAGATTGTTATACAGAAATTTAAACCTCCCATTTGACAAATTGAAGAAAAAAAAAACAGAATATACTAAATTGCAATTTGGCCCTCAAAAGAGAACACAAATTGGCAGAATATCTGTACTCAATCAGAGATACAAAACAGATCCTGACCAAATACAGACTCAGCGACCACCAATTGTCAAGACACAAAAAGACACAAAAAGACATGGCTACCCAAAGAGGAGTGTGTATGTGGTCACTGCACGACAGGAGAGGTAGAGAAAGAGATGCACTAATCTTTTTTCAAGAAAATTGATTTGCTATTGACATAAAACTGTGAATTATTCTGCGTGAGGTAGAAACCGCAAATATTACTGCCAGATATTTATGATTGCCATAGCCTGGAGGAACATCCCATGAACATGAATTCCCTGAAGTATTTACATTGTATATAACTTACAAGTAATACATATTGTAACCATCATCCATGTACATTTTGTTATTATTATTCTTCCCTTTTTTAATGAGATTCACTAAATTCTCAAAATCCTAACATCTTTGGTTGGTATGGCAATAATATACAGTACCTGTCAAAAGTTTGGACACACCTACTCATTTAAGGGTTTTTCTTTATTTTCACTATATTCTACATTGTCAACACTATGAAATAACACATATGGAATCATGTAGTAACCAAAAAAGTGTTAATCAAATCAAAATATATTTTAGATTTTAGATTCTTCAAAGTAGCCACCCTTTGCCTTGATGACAACTTTGCACACTTGGCATTCTCTCAACCAACTTCATGAGGAAGTCACTTGGAATGCATTTCAATTAACAGGTGTGCCTTGTTAAAAGTTCATTTGTGGACTTTCTTTCCTTCTTAATGCGTTTGAGCCAATTAGTTGTAGAGGTGGTATACAGAAGATAGTCCTATTTGGTAAAAGACCAAGTCCATATTATGGCAAGAACACCTCAATTAAGCAAAGAGAAATGACAGTCCATCATTACTTTAAGACATGAAGGTCAGTCAATCCAGAAAATGCCAAGAACTTTGAAAGTTTCTTCAAGTGCAGTAACATAACATTGAATCAAATCAAATCAAATTGTATTGGTCACATACACATGATAAGCAGATGTTAATGCGAGTGTAGCAAAATGCTTGTGCTTCTAGTTCCGACAGTGCAGTAATATCTAACAAGTAATCTAACAAATTCACAATGACTACCTTATACACACAAGTGTAAAGGGATGAAAAATAATATGTACACATAAATATATGGATGAGCGATGGCCGTGCGGCATAGGCAAGATGCAGTAGATGGTATAGAGTACAGTATATGCATATGGGATGAGTAATGTAACATATGTAGACATTATTAAAGTGCCGTTATTTAAGTGACCAGTGAGAACTTTATTAGATCCATTTGTTAAATGTATTAAAGTGGCAAGAGATTTGAGTCTGCATGTTGGCAGCAACCACTCTATGTTAGTGATGGCTGTTTAACAGTCTTGATGGCTTTGAGATTGAAGCTGTTTCAGTCTCTCGGTCCCATCTTGGATGCACCTGTACTGGCCTCGCCTTCTGGATAATAGCGGAGTGAACAGGCAGTGGCTCGGGTGGTTGTTGTCCTTGATGATCTTTTTGGCCTGAGGTTGAAGAGACGCTGTTGCACCTTCTTCACCACGCTGTCTTTGTGGGTGGACCATTTCAGTTTGTCCGTGATGTGTACGCCGAGAAACTTAAAACTTTCCACCTTCTCCACTACTGTCCCGTCGATGTGGATAGGGGGGTGCTCCCTCTGCTGTTTCCACGATCATCTCCTTTGTTTTGTTGACGTTGAGTGAGAGGTTATTTTCCTGACAACACACTCCGAGGTCCCTCACCTCCTCCCTGTAGGCCGTCTCATTGTTGTTGGTAATCAAGCCTACCACTGTTGTGTCGTCTGCAAACTTGATGATTGAGTTAGAGGCGAGCATGGCCACGCAGTCATGGGTGAACAGGGAGTACAGGAGAGGGCTGAGAACACACCTTTGTGGGGCCCCAGTGTTGAGTATCAGCGGGGTGGAGATGTTGTTTCCTACCCTCACCACCTGGGGGCTGCCCGTCAGAAAGTCCAGGAGGTTCAGACTCAGGGGTTCAGACTCAGGTCCTCAAACTTAATGATGAGCTTGGAGGGTGCTATGGTGTTAAATGCTGAGCTGTAGTCAATGAACAGCATTCTTACATAGGTATTCCTCTTGTCCAGATGGGGTAGGGCAGTGTACAGGGTGCAGTGTGATGGCGATTGCGTGGTATGTGGACCTATTGGGGCAGTAAGCAAGTTGGAGTGGGTCTAGGGTATCAGGTAGGGTGGAGGTGATATGATCCTTGACTAGTCTCTCAAAGCACTTCATGTTGACAGAAGTGAGTGCTACATAGCGATAGTCATTTATTTCAGTTACTTTAGCTTTCTTGGGAACAGGAACAGTAGTGGCCATCTTGAAGCATGTGGGCACAGCAGACTGGGATAGCTATGATGAAACTGGCTCTCATGAGGACCGCCACAGAAAAGGAAGACCCAGAGTTACCTCTGCTGCAAAGGATAAGTTCATTAGAGTAACCAGCCTCAGAAATTGCAGCCCAAATAAATGCTTCACAGAGTTCAAGTAACCGACACATCTCAACATAAACTGCGTGAATCAGGTCTTCATGGTTGAATTGCTGCAAAGAAACCACTACTAAAGGGCACCAATAAGAAGAAGAGACTTGCTTGGGCAAAGAAACACAAGCAATGGACATTATACCTGTGGAAATCTGTCCTTTATGTCTGACAAGTCCGAATTTGAGATTTTTGGTTCCTACCACAGTGTCTTTGTGAGACGCATTATGGGGGTGCTTGGCTGGTGACACTGTCTGTGATTTATTTAGAATTCAAGGCACACTTAACCAGCATGGCTACCACAGCATTCGGCAGCAATACACTATCCCATCTGGTTTGCGCTTAGTGGGACTATCATTTGTTTTTCAACAGGACAATGACCCAACACACCTCCAGCCTGTGTAAGGGCTATTTGACCAAGAAGGAGAGTGATGGAGTGCTGCATCAGATGACCTGGCCTCCACAATCACCCGACCTCAACCCAATCCCCTTTACCACAGGAACACATTTAACAAATCAAATCTTTAAGGTAGAATCTGCAATATTTACAACTGCTCAATGGTCATGTCAATTAATGGTATTATAGACCCATTAATTCTTGAAGAATATACTTTAGAAATACCTCATGACCTACAATTGGTTTACCCAATCCTAACCCCAAAATATATGTTGTTTTATTTCAATGTTTGTAAACAGTTTGTTAACAAACTACACAGACACTCAGTATTTTTTAAATGGTTTTATTAATTGTTGTAAGAGGAGCATTTGGAGCTCCAAGAGGGCCTTACAATACAGACTCCTCACCTGAGACCTTTACAGCAGTTATGGTGTTCTCGCATAGGGAAGCGCAGAGAGCCATTGAATATAATGTGATTCATATTGCTAACAAAGAGCTGGTTCCCTGAGGACCGCCACATCTCTCCCAACACACCACATCTCCCTTCTCCAGCTGCTGACCGACTGCATTAGACATACATCTAAGTTGGGAATCAGGTTCATGCTCATAATTGTGCAGAATGAACTTGCCATTTACGGACATGATAACAACTACGTTCTTATCGCTCTGATTGTTACAGGCTCTGAATCTGAAGTTGTGGAACCCTCTCACTGGTGCCGTGAAGATTTCTGTCGTTGGGTTGTGGGCTTGGCCAATGTCGTTGAAGACTTTGGTGTAGACCCGTGTGTTCAGTATCGAAGGGTCCTACAACTCCGTCATCGGTCAAACGTGCTGAGAAGGCCACCTTTTGTTCTGTCTGCGCTCTCTCACGTCAGATCCTCCACCCCTCTCTCACTGGCTCTCAATCTGGCACCCATGGCTGACAGTTCAGCTGCTTGGCCTGAAACAAAAATTGTTTATGGAAACAAAAGCTGTCAATGTTGACAATGCATATAAACCAGATGCTACTTCAACTTCCAGGATGCATACATACTTCAAGATTATTTTGCTCACGCGGACTGGGATATGTGCCGGGTAGCCTCCGATAATAACATTGACGAATATACTGATACGGTGACTAGTTTATCAGGAAGTGTACCCACTTTGACTATTAACCTTTTCACATGTACCAACACACGGGTGTGATCATTCTACAGTGGTCCCTGTAGCGTACGATCAAACCGGTGTGATTAGAACGCTTATTTAGAACGGCCAGTTTGGAATGACGCAATAATCAGCATTTGAGCTGGCCACTGTTTTTTTCAGAAACATTTTGCACAAACACAGTCCTTACAAAGTTGTCCAGAATGTGAGCAGTTTATTTTTGGATGCAATGTTCAGACATTCACAGAAGTATCTACAGCATAACACAATCATCCAAACCAAAAACAATGTGGGCTACATTTGTCTTAGCGCTAACTCACAGGCGGTCATATTTGTATAACTCTCGGCTGACATAAACTACATTTATGAATTAGCAAATAGCAATTACTATTATAATGAATCACATCACGAGTGAGCTCACTATTGATTGAAATAATTGAGTAAAACACTTTCTAGAAATCGAAAGTAATCCGAAGATGGTTAGTTTCTGCAAGCTGCCATGCTTTTTTTTCTCACAGAAACCAGAGATAATAAGAGAAGACAAGATGAGTTTGGTCTGTTTATAGTATGCATGTTGAAGGGGGTGTGTCGTCTACCATCGTTCACATCCCACCATTCACTTCCGGAAGTTCTCAAAAAATTTGTGAACCCTTACTCACCTCATTTTCTTATAACATCTTTGGTCCGACAGACGATTACGTGACACCCAGAATGTATTGTATGTCAACAAACATGGCTCCAAACAAAGCTGGAATTAGCTTAGCTCATCATAATCAGTACAACCAATTAGTACAACCTAATAGGCACAAAAAATGTGCCCATTACAATCTATGCAAGAATTGGAATGCATGATTTATCACCGGTAATTGAAAAACGTGGATAAAACAGTAAATATATCAATAATACCACACAAAACATTTTCTGATACTGATTTATTGATACAAATGGTGCGTGCAGGCAATCAATCACATAACCTCTCACTCCCACTCTGAGCCATTCAGTGTTGTTGTTTATGTATGTAGCTAGTGAGCTAAGCTGTAGCATTAGCAATGTCTTTCAAAAGGAGACAACTGACAAATGCGGAAATTCTGGAGATTTAAAAACATTCGGACAATGAGTCTGAAAGTCAGAAATCAGATTCTGACAGTGAGGAGCTGCCCTGCCCCCCAGCCATTGAGAACCCTGAATCTGAGGGCCCCTTGTCCACTGACAAAGTCCCAGTTCCCTTTGAAGATGCTGGTGGTGATGGAGGCAGACCGACAGTGGATGAAGTACAGGAGTTCTGTGGTAGCTGGAAGGCTGCCAGCCATTTCACCCCTCCGGACCCTGCTGTTTGCTTTGATGGGTCCCAGTCTGGAGTGCAACTCCCCTTGCCATTTCCATCTGAGGCAGTGCTTCAAGTTGTTTCTGACAGAGGAGCTGGTGGGAGACATAGCAGAGACCAATCGCTATGCCTTGGAGCTACAGGAGAAGAGCGAGCCAGTGGGGGGGGGGGGGGGGGCAACCACAATTAGTGAAATGTATACCTTCCTGGTGACAGTCCTTCTCATGGGGATAGTAAAGAAGAACTCCCAAAGAGAATACTGGAGCACAAATTCTATGTTTGTAACTCCCTTCTTTGCCACCGTCTTTTCCCAAGACTGCTTCCTAGTTCTGCTGCTGTGACTGCATTTCATCAACAACGCTACTGCCATCCTAAATGACCCGTTATACAAAATAAGAAATGTCAACTGTTGGCAGTAAAGTGGCATGACAAACGAGACATCCATGTCCATACAGCAACCATGTCGGCCACAGGGAAGGTGGACCACCTGACGGGAGAGAGAAATATCAAACCAGACTGCGTGCTTGACTATAACCTCAATGTGATCAGTGGATAAGGCGGACATGATAAACAGCTTTGTGGAATGCACTCAGAAAACGACCAAGTGGTATAAGAAGATATTTTTACATTTTTCCAGGGTAGCTTCAAAAACAACAAGCCAAATCTTCTCTGACGCAATTAGCATTGTTTTACAGAGCTAATAGAATAATGTAGCTAGCTACATAAGCACAATTGAATATAACACCATAAAGGTTATGAAATGAGTAACGTTACCTCACGTGTCCGCGGTTATAAGGAATATACACAAATATATTATGCTCCATACACACAGTGAGCTATAGTAGAAACGGTATAACACGACATACAGAAACTATTATATCGTAATAAGGCACTTACTTTGATAGAAACGCAGTCTGGATTTGAACCTGGATGTCTGTAGTGACGCCCCTAGCACTGAGACACTGTGCTTTAGACAGCTGCGCCACTTGGCAGTCATAAGGCCAGGGTAGCTTCAAAATACAACACATACTAATACTTCTCTGACGCAATTAGCATTGTTTTCCAGAGCTAATAGAAGAATGTAGCTAGCTACCTCAGCATTGAATATAACACCATAAATGTTATGAAATTAGTAGCGTTACCTCGCGTGTCCGCGGTTATAAGGCATATGCACAAATATACTACGCTCAGTACATACAGTGAGCTACAGTAGAAACTAGAGGTCGACCGATTATGATTTTTCAACGCCGATACTGATATCCATTATTGGAGGACAAAAAAAGCCAATACCGATTAATCGGCCTATGAATTTATATATATATATATATATTTTATATTTATATATTTATTTATATATATACAGTTGGGTGAACAAGTATTTGATACACTGCTGATTTTGCAGGTTTTCCTACTTACAAAGAATGTAGAGGTCTGTAATTTTTTATCATAGGTACACTTCAACTGTGAGAGACGGAATCTAAAACAAAAATCCAGAAAATCACATTGTATGATTTTTAAGTAATTAAAAAGTGACAATGATACTGAAGAGTCTGCTTAGGAGAAAATACTCTCAACTGTTTGAATAAAAATAGAGTTTAAGTTACCTGTGATGAATGTTGAAAACAAAAACTGTAATTTCTATATGCTGGAAATCCTATTTTAATAATGGTCATAATTCCCATGACACCTTCTAGCAAAATCTGACAAGCGGTTCCTTCATTCATTTATTCCATAGGATATTTTTAGATTCACTTAAAATAAGGTCTGTGTTTCGTGTAGGCCTACACCACCTTGTCAATTTTATAACTGTGTAGATATCCATTGTACAAGGTAACTCTGATCAATATTGGCTAAATATAAGCGAAGATCTTTTTTTTCTTCTAAATTGAATCTGTTCTATTTAGCTAGCTTGCTGTTGTTCGCTAATTTGTCCTCTGATATAAACATTGAGTTGTTATTTTACCTGAAATGCACAAGGACCTCCACTCTGACAATTAATCCACACATAAAACAGGCAACCGAATCGTTTCTAGTCATCTCCCCTCCTTCCAGGCTTTTTCATCGTTTAACTTATATGGTGATCGCATCTAAACTTTCATTGTATTACCACAACTATCGGCAAAACAGTTCGTCTTTCAGTCATCCACGTGGGTATAACCAATGAGGAGATGGCACGTGGGTACCTGCTTCTATAAACCAATGAGGAGATGGGAGAGGCAGGACTTTCAGCGCGATCTGCGTCAGAAATAGGAATGAGTTCTGTTTTAGCCCTTGCTGTCAAAGACGCTCATTGGTGCGTGCAAGCAGTGTGGGTGCAATAATTGAATAACATGGATTTCTAAATTGAATTTGCGACTTTCGCGCAAGTGACGTGTCCGGTCTGGTCAGCATGTTAGGTCAAATCCGGAAACTATCACCTCAAAAACAAAACGTTTATTCCATTCCGTATTTTATCTAATGGGTGGCATCCATGAGTCTAAATATTCCTGTTACATTGCTCAACCTTCAATGTTATGTCATAATTACGTAAAATTCTGGCAAATTAGTTTGCAAAGAGCCAGGCGGCCCAAACTGTTGCATATACACTGACTCTGCGTGCAATTAACGCAAGAGGTGACACAATTTCACCTGGTTAATATTGCCTGCTAACCTGGATTTCTTTTAGCTAAATATGCAGATTTAAAAAATATATACTTGTGTATTGATTTTAAGAAAGGCATTGATGTTTATGGTTAAGTACACATTGGAGCAACGACAGTCGTTGATTGATTGTTTTTTATAAGATAAGTTTAATGCTAGCTAGCAACTTACCTTGGCTTCTACTGCATTCACATAACAGGCAGGCTCCTCGTGGAGTGCAATGTAATCAGGTGGTTAGAGCGTTGGACTAGTTAACTGTAACGTTGCAAGATTATATCCCCCAAGCTGACAAGGTAAAAATCTGTCGTTCTGCCCCTGAACGAGGCAGAACGTTCCTAGGCCGTCATTGAAAATAAGAATGTGTTCTTAACTGACTTGCCTAGTTAAATAAAGGTGTAATCAGCTAAATCGGTGCCCAAAAATACCGATTTCCTATTGATATGAAAACTTGAAATCGGCCCTAATTAATCGGCCATTCCGATTATCGGTCGACCTCTAGTAGAAACGACATAACACGACATACAGAAACTATTATAACGTAATAAGGCACTTACTTTGATAGAAACGCACACATTTAGTTATTATTGGCAACAAAAACAAACAAAAACAACAATGACTACGATGCGGGCAGCAGACAGAAAATGTGAACATGTGTGTGCAGATCCTGTTCTGATGGGACATGCGCAAATGTCTACAGACTTGAACTGCACAAACAATTGGAAAGTGCTTGGGGAATTCTGTCCGGGTCAGAAATGTCAAAAAAATGAATTGTCCGCAAAAGTAAAAAGCATTACTTTTATGTGAATGAATGAGGAGGCAGAACACACCTCAATTCAAACTGTTCATAGAAAATTCATCATTTGAAATTGTGCTTTGGTTTGAGGGCAGCTCTGATTAAATGTACTGTTGCATAACAATCACATGCTGGAATGAAGAGAATGTGCTACCATCACATTATAACGTTCTCTCTCACGCTGGGGCGATCGTTGGAGATATTTGGAACTCACACATGAAAAGGTTAAAACCTACCCTAACCAGAAACCTGTGGATAGATGGCAGCATTCGTGCAAAACTGAAAGCGTGAAACACTCTATATTAACCATGGCAAAGTGACTGGGAATATGGCAGAATACAGTGTAGTTATTCCCCCCGCAAGGCAATCAAACAGGCAAAACATCAGTATAGAGACAAAAGGGAGTCGCAGGGTCTACATACAATCACGGACTACAAAAGGAAAACCAGCCACATTGCGGACACCGACGTCTTGCTTCCGGACAAGCTAAACAGATTCTTCACCCGCATTGAGGATAACACAGTGCCACCGACGCGGCCCACTACTATGAACTGTGGGTTCTCCTTCTCTAATCCTCGCAAGGCTACCAACCCAGACGACATCCCTAGCCGCGTCCTCAGAGCATGCACAGACCAGTTGGCTGGTGTGTTTATGGGCACATTCAATCTCTCCCTATCCCAGTCTGCTGTCCCCACATGCTTCAAGATGGTCACCATTGTTCCTGTACCCAAGAAATCAAAAATAACTTAACTAAATGACTATCGCCCCGTAGCATTCACTTCTGTCATCATGAAGTGCTTTGAGAGACTAGTCAAGGATCATATCACCTCTACCTTACCTGTCAGCCTAGACCCACTTAAATTTGCTTACCGTCCCAACAGATCCACAGACGATGCAATCACCTTTCCACTGTACACTGCCCTATCCCATCTGGACAAGAGGAATACCTATGTAAGAATGCTGTTCATTGACTATAGCTCAGCATTCAACACCAATAGTACCCTCCAAGCTCATCATTAAGTTTGAGGACCTGGGTATGAACCCCGCCCTGTGCAACTCGGTCCCGGACTTTCTAAGGGGCAACCCCCAGGTGGTGTAGGTAGTAAACAACACCTCTACTTCACTGATCCTCAACACTGGGGTCCCATAAGGGTGCATGCTCAGCCCCTTCCTGTACTCCCTGTTCACCCATGACTGCACGTCTCCAACTCAATCATCAAGTTTGCAGACGACACAACAGTAGTAGGCTTGATTACCAACAATGACGAGACAGCCTACAGGGAGGAGGTGAGGGCTCTGGGAGTGTGGTGCAGGAAAATAACCTCTCACTCAACGTCAACAAAACGAAGGAGATGATCGTGGACTTCAGGAAACAGCAGAGGGAACACCCCCCTATCCACATCGACGGGACTGCAGAGAAGTTGCAAAGCCTCAAGGTCCTCTGCGTACACGTCACTGACAAACTGAAATGGTACACCCACACAGACAGTGTGGTGAAGAAGGCGCAACAGCGTCTCTTCAACCTAAGGAGACTGAAGAAATTTGACTTGGCACCTAAAACCCTCACAAACCTTTACAGATGGTACAGCAACTGCACCGCCCGCAACAGCAGGGCTCTCCAGAGGGTGATGCGGTCTGCCCAACGCATCACCGAGGGCAAACTACCTGCCCTCCAAGACACCTACAGCACCCGATGTCACAGGAAGGCCAAAAAGATCATCAAGGACAACAACCACCCAAGCAACTGCCTGTTCACCCTGCTATCATCCAGAAGGCAAGGTCAGTACAGGTGCATCAAAGCTGGTACAGAGAGACTGAAAAACAGCTTCTATCTCAAGATCATCAGACTGTTAAATAGCCATCACTAGCACATGTATACTAGCACATGCTGCCTATATACATAGACTTGAAATCACTGGCCACTTCAAAAAATGGAACACCAGTCACTTTTATAATGTTTACATATTTTGCATTACTCATCTCATATGTATATTCTGTATTCTATTCTACTGTATCTTAGTCTATGCCGCTCTGACATTGCTCGTCCATGTATTTATGTATTCTCAATTCCATTGTATTACTTCGATTTGTGTGTATTGGGTATATGTTGTGAAATTGTTAGATATTACTTGTTAGATGTCACGATCGTTGGTTGAATTAATAGACCAAGGCACAGCGTGCGTAGAGTTCCACATGTTTATTTAAATGAAACTCACAGAAAACGATCAAGCGCAAAACGAAACGTGAAGCTATGCAGTGCTCACAAGCAACAGATTAACAATACATAAACAAGATCCCACACACAACAAGTGGAAAAAGGCTGCCTAAATATGATCCCCAATCAGAGACAACGATAGACAGGCGCCTCTGATTGGGAATCATACCAGGCCAACATAGAAAAGGAAAAACTAGACTACCCACCCTAGTCTCACACCCTGACCTAACCAAAATAGAGAAATAAAAGGTTCTCTAAGGTCAGGGCGTGACATTAGATATTACTGCACTGTCGGAGCCAGAAACACAAGCATTTCGCTACACCCGCAATAACATCTGCTTAACCTGTGTATGTGACCAATAAAATTTGATTTGATTTGAGATGAGAACACAAAATCTCATTCATAGTAATTGTCCTGTATGACTCAGTTGGTGGAGCATGGCCAAGATTGTGGGTTTGATTCTGGGGAGCATCCACACATAGATATGTAGGCACGTATGACTGTAAGTTGCATTGGATAAAAGCGTCTGCTAAATGGCATATATTATATTATTCATGTATGAATTCATATACCCAGTCAGGAGAAATTAATTACCTGCATTCTCTTTCTTCAGTTCCTCCACCTGGCCCTCGCTGGCTGCCACTCTTGTCTCCGTGTTCCACAGCTTCTTTCTCTACTCCGAAACAATGTCTCTCAGAACCACCACGACATCTCTCAGCTCCAACGCAAGTTCTTTCAGCTTCTGCACCTCAGTTAATCAGTCATGTTCCGTGAGTGTGAGTTTGTTGGTCGTGCCAGTAGCTTTGGTTCCTCTGTTTTCTATCTCAACCTTCTCTCCCTGAGCCTTGCCCCAGACAGACAGAACAGCAACACTAGCAGAGCAACATCACCCTTTCGTTCTGAAACGATGCCTGTTCAGATACGATGCGGTTTATGAGGCTCAGTTTTCCTTCTTATAACACTGAGTGTACAAAACATTAGGAATACCTTCCTAATGTTGAGTTGCACCCCCTTTTTCCCTCAATTCGTTAGGGCATGGACTGTACAAGGTGTAAAGCGTTCCACAGGGATGCTGGCCTGTGTTGACTCCAATGCTTCCCACAGTTGTGTCAAGTTGGCTGGATTTCCACTGGGTGGTGGACCATTCTTGATAGACACAGGAAACTGTTGAGTGTGAAAAACCCAGCAGCATTGCAGTTCTTGACACACTCAAACTGGTGCGCCTGGCACCTACTACTATGCCCCGTTCAAAGGCACATAAATCTTATGTCTTGCCCATTCACTCTCTGAATGGCACACATACACAATCCATGTCTCAATTGTCTCAAGGCTTCAAAATTATTCTTTAACCAGTCTCCTCCCCTTCATCTACACTGATTGAAGTGGATTGAACAAGTGATGTCAATAAGGGATCATACTTTCACCTGAATTCACCTGGTCGGTCTATGTCATGGAAAGAGCAGGTGTTCTTAATGTTATGTACACTCAGTGTTCAGTGGGGCAAAAAAGTATTTAGTCAGCCACCAATTGTGCAAGTTCTCCCACTTAAAAAGATGAGAGAGGCCTGTAATTTTCATCATAGGTACACTTCAACTATGACAGACAAAATGAGAAAAAAAATCCAGAAAATCACATTGTAGGATTTTTAATGAATTTATTTGCAAATTATGGTGGAAAATAAGTATTTGGTCACCTACAAACAAGCGAGATTTCTGGCTCTCACAGACCTGTAACTTCTTCTTTAAGAGGCTTCTCCACTCGTTACCTGTATTAATGGCACCTGTTTGAACTTGTTATCAGAATAAAAGACACCTGTCCACAACCTCAAACAGTCACACTCCAAACTCCACTATGGCCAAGACCAAAAAGCTGTCAAAGGACACCAGAAACAAAATTGTAGAACTGCACCAGGCTGGGAAGACTGAATCTGCAATAGGTAAGCAGCTTGGTTTAAATAAATCAACTGTGGGAGCAATTATTAGGAAATGGAAGACATACAAGACCACTGATAATCTCCCTCGATCTGGGGCTCCACGCAAGATCTCACCCCGTGGGTTCAAAATGATCACAAGAACGGTGAGCAAAAATCCCAGAACCACACGGGGAGACCTAGTTAATGACCTGCAGAGAGCTGGGACCAAAGTAACAAAGCCTACCATCAGTAACACACTACGCCGCCTGGGACTCAAATCCTGCAGTGCCAGACGTGTCCCCCTGCTTAAGCCAGTACATGTCCAGGCCCGTCTGAAGTTTGCTAGAGAGCATTTGGATGATCCAGAAGAAGATTGGGAGAATGTCATATGGTCAGATCAAACCAAAATATAACTTTTTGGTAAAACCTCAACTTGTTGTGTTTGGAGGACAAAAAATGCTGAGTTGCATCCAATGAACACCATACCTACTGTGAAGAATGGGGGTGGAAACATCATGCACACACATATTTGGTACACTCAGTGCATGCACACATCCCAGGAAGCGCTACATGAGACAGGTCATACGTGTCCGCGATGGAAAGTCCCAACACTAAAAGAAAATATTCGAGGGAACATTTGATCAGAGAGGTTTTACCACGTCATCAAGTCATTTCAACCGATGTTGTCTAAGACCGTGAGATGTCTGCCGCTGCTGTTTTAGTAAATCATCTCCTGAAGTCTCGGCACAGATTGTAAATGTTTTTTCTTCTTCTTTTGTGGTAGAACTATCACAGCCGTTAACACTATGGTCCATATTTGGTTTTATGTTTCTAATATTTTGTTGTTGTTGTTGCATTATTATATACTCTAATAGCAAACACAGCAATCACTGTGTCCCACCTGCACAGCTAAAACTTGAATTGTGCCTTTTTCCTAGGTCTTTATTCTCTCAAACACGGGGGGAGTCTGTATGGGAAACCATACATTACTGTACACCATTTCTCTCTTTAGACAAGGCCTTCATCCTGTCAGGCCTTTGTCTGCTTTCCGTTAGTGATGCCATTGGTTCGTCACGGCAGTCGCAGATATGGCCATGCAATATTGAATTAGTTACAGTCTTCATGGCAAGGATTCTCCATGGCAAGGAAGGGCAGGCCTCCTTCAAGGGTGTGACACAAGAGACCGAATCCCAGCAGGATGTGGGCATACATACATTATTACTCAGTCACAGAATATGGATGAGTGTAGCAGCAGGGTTAAGGCGGGTTTGTTTTCTTGTTCATTCTGGTGTGTTGGCGCTTACTCTGTCTCTTCTGATGATGAAGCAGAGATACAAGAGAGAGAGTTGAACAGGTAGAAAGAGACACATGGGGGGGGAAAGGAGGATGGGAGAAGGGGAGGAGAATATCACGAGGCTCTTTCTTTTCAACTTCTCTTACACTTTTATGTGGAAAAGGGGGCCAAAGGCCATCAGACATATTTTCTTAGCTTCAAAAAATGTCTCTTTTCTCCTTTTTCGGTCGTCTGGTAGTTGGAGTCGTGTTTCACTGATTGCTACTGACATTCAGCGCATTCCTGACATAACACAAACTAGCCTAAATGGTACGGGTTCCTCCACACGTGCAGACCTGCTCTCAATAGAGCCTTTCACTGCATCCCTCCATCCATCCAGAGAGAGAGAGAGACGTCGAGGAAAAGAGGGCGAAAGAAGAAAGAGGGAGAGGGGGAAGAGAGAGAGGAAGATGAAAAGAGAAGGAGAAACAGATGGAGAGATGGAAGGAGTGCCTACAGAACCATTTGCGTGCCCTGCCCCCCAGAGATTATTATTATTGTATGTTCAGCCTATAGCCATGGGGTTAGGAAAACGTGTGTGTAGTCTGAAGCATCCACAACTATCCCATCACTCTTAACCACTAAAATGCACAGCAGTAGAACCCAATACAATCCCCATTCCCCACCATCCAGTGGCCAGTCAGTATGAAACATATGTGTCTAGTTTGACAGACACTTCAATGGTTAGTTAGTGATTCCTCTGTGCTGTTTGACACACATTGCTGAGGGAGCGTGTGTGTGTGTGTGTGTGTGTGTGTGTGTGTGTGTGTGTGTGTGTGTGTGTGTGTGTGTGTGTTTAGGGGTTGGCTTAGTGGGGGAAAGAGAGCCTTGAAAGCAGAAAGAGAGCCTTGAGCTCCCTGGGCCCTCAGAGAGAAAAGAGGAATGAGGGATGGAGTCTAAAAGAGGGTCAAAGGTGCCACAGAGGGCAGGAGAGGAGAGGAGATCAGGTGTTACAACCACACACCTAGCAAAGGAAGGCAGGCAGGGAGTGAGGGAAGGTAGGTTAAAGCGCTGGGCCAGTAACCGAAAGGTTGCTGGTTTGAATACCCGAGCCGACTAAGTGACAAATCTGTCGATGTGCCCTTGAGCAAGGCACTTAACCCTAACTGCTCTGGATAAGAGCGTCTGCTAAATGACAAAAATTGTCAAATTGAAATGGTAGGAGCTCAAGACTGTTAGGTATCTGGTAGGAATGAAGAGAATCAATAGGATATGAGTTGTTCTTTGCTAACCCAGTGTTGTTAGTAAGTTATTTGAAATAGTCGCCGAGTCTAATGATTGCTAAGCGTTACTACACAGAGATAGACTAGCGATTAGCATGCTAACCAGCTCCTGTTTATTTCAGTACAGCTCAATACAGGTCGGTAGTGTCTCAGCAGTAAATCACTTGTTGAGCTAGCTAACGCCCTGCTAGCATCCTTTTGATGGGCTGCTAACGTGGGAGCCAGTGACGAAATCCCTATGCTGAGAACAATGTGCCTTTCATGACATGTGATAGCAATCATAATGATGTGTGTGAGAGAGAGAACCCTCGAAAAGGAAAAGGAGGGCCTCACACTCTAGGAGGTCTGATGCAATAATTGAATAAACAGCGTCTCGACAGCCAAGCTGTCTTCATCAGGATTTAATGACAAACACTGCGGGTCACTAGTTTATATAGTTTGGAAGGACACACAGGTGTCTGTAATCATGGCCGGGTGTGGCCTGATATCATTGGTTGATTTACAGATATAAATAAAAACATATAAAAAGCATCAATGGATAACATACGATCATAGATACAATTTGGCTACACAGGCCTACAAACATTTACAATGAATAGCAAAGGAGAGAGTGAACCCTCCTCGCCAATACCAGAGAGGCAAGGGAAAATGGTCTACAGGGTAGTGTCTGATATCAAGACAGACAGACGCATGCACGCACACGCACTGTACCTGCAGTGTTGATTGACAAACATGACATGAAGAGATGACCTACGATCCGGACAGTGCGCTCTCCCCGGAGGAGAACAGACAGGAGAGATGGTACATAAGCACTGTCCTGTACATAAGCACTTTCCTGATCGGTATGCCATTTTTTCATGTCATTACTGAGGACTGGACAGGCGTGGTTCCATCCGGTCTGGTCCTGTCCTGATACTGCAGCTAAACAGACAGAGCTGCCATGAAATGCTGCTGTAATGGGGAAATGTGGCTCACATTTATGAAATAGTACTGTATGAGGTGGTGTTTCCTGCCAATACGGCTCCCATGTGATTACCAGTGAACCTAGAACTGGGTGACTGGGTTCACCTCAACCACACCAGAGGCACGGGTTCTCCTCACTCTGGACTTCTCCTCCTTCTATTCTATCCCTTCTGTCTTTTTTTTCCCATTCTTATCTGTCTCTCTCTTTGTCTGCTCTCTCACGCTACCCAGATGTTTCTCTCTGACATCCTTCCTTCGTTCCAATACTCCAGCCTTCTCTTTGGTTTCTCCGGATTCTCATTTTCTTCTCTCTCTCTCTCTCTCTCTCTCTCTCTCTCTCTCTCTCTCTCTCGCTCCCTGGATTCTCTCTCTCTCTCGCTCTCTGGATTCTCTCTCTCTCTTTGCCGGCCCAGATGGCATCCCTGACCACGTCCTCAGAGTGTGTGCTGACCAGCTGGTGGACGTTTTCTCAGCTGACAGGCATCCCAGAGCCCAAATGACTTCACCCCGTCGCGCTCATCTCAGTCATTATGAAGTGCTTGTGATGGCCTACATCAAGGCCAGCATGCCAAGCACACTGGACCCACTCCAATGTACCTACCGCTCAAACAGATCCACGGAAGATGCCATTTCCATCGCTATTCACACGGCAGGAACACCTATTTGAGAGCGCTGTTCATTTACAGTTCAGCATTCAACGTTATTGTTCCCTCCATGCTCGACACCAAGCTCAGAGCCCTGAGTCTGGACACCACCCTCTGCAACTGAATCCTGGACTTCCTGACAGGCAGACCACAGGCTGTGAGGATTGGCAAGAACAGCTCCTCCACACTGACTCTTAACACAGGGGCCCCCCAGCGGTGTGTCCTCTGTCCTCTGCTGTACTCCCTGTTCACCCACGAATGCGTGGCTTTGTACGACACCGACTCCATCCACAAAGAAGTTGATTGTTGACTACAGTAAGCAGAGGAGGGAACATGGCCAATCCACATCAACGGGACTACAGTAGAGAGAGTCACAAGTTTTCAGAATATTTCAGATACCAACAGGCTCAGATACAGTTTCTATCTACAAGCCATTAGACTGTTGAACACTTCAACTGGACTGAAAACCTGCTCTGATTCTCCACATCTTAGCATACATGCACACACCCTCACAGACATACACACACATGCACATATACATTCATGCTACACACACATCACAACTGCTTCCTTCCTTCTCTCTCTCTTTCTTTTCTCTCTTTCTCATGCACTCCGTTTCCCTCTCTCTCTCAGGCTGTGGCAGCTGTAAACCTTCCCGTGACTAACTGTCATTAATCTTCCCTCTCCGGGGGCAGGCTCTTGACTCTGTGCCAGAGAGTGGTTCACAGGGATTGAGGGAAGGACAGAGGGAAGGAGGAAACCCAAAAGAGAGCTTTCCCCTAAAACACACAAACAAAGTCGTTCCCCCCCAAACACACCAGTGTGTGGCATTGCTGAGTTCCTTGCCCCCTGGGAACTGAAGCAGTCCAACTAGGATGCAGTGGAGTGTGAGCTGACAAACAAACACACTGGTTAACACCACTTATGAGCATGTTGTTGAATTGCCACCCTGGCTGCTAATAGTGTAGACTGGGAGTGTGCTGTTATGCTCAGTTTATTGATGCTTTGGAGAGCCTTGGATGGACACTTCTAAGCTCAACTTATTTTGTTTAAGATCCATTTTCTGCTGAACTCCCAACTCTTTACATCCAACGCTCTCCTCATGTGTCTTGACATGCTGTCTTAGCACTTGTTTCCATCTCATTTCATGTCCTGAGAATGAGTCCCTATCCGTGGTCTCTGTGGGTTTTGCTGTGATGATTTCCTCCGGTGCTGACTCATTCTCTGTGTAAAGTGACTGAGCACAACTGCCTTATAACTGACCCCGGAACAGGTTTCACACAGAAACTGCCAACAGCAAAATAGTAGAGTTTTTTTCCATGCTATGTACTATATATCGTTCAGATACAGTTTCCTCCTAGCTAACCAACAAACCAACCCATCCACCCACCCACCCACCAACCATACTTCACCAACCACACTTTCTACCTCACTTAGTTATGATAAAGCTCAAATTCCATTGAAGCAATGAGGTTCAAGTGAATGAAATGCTTCAAATGCAAACTCAAAGCTCTGAAATCTCTTCCACCTAGGCTTCTTAACCAATGTCAATGAAAGACCATTGATTAGGGTAGTGGTAATAAGAAATGTAATCTGTAAGGCCGTCAGACATAGATCTTAAGAAATGGTATCCTCTAAAGCAGGGGTGTCAAAGTCAAATGGACGGAGGGCCAAATAAAAAAATCAGCTACAAGACGAGGGCCGGACTGTTCGAATGTTCATTGAAAAATTTTTAAATGACGCATATAGTCTAGTGAACCTAATTGAACCTACTGAAAACCTAACAAATATATTACAATATGATCAGATAAATAAAGCAATATTTTCTTATGGCTCTGTCAGTAATCTTTAATTTTCAACAGACACAAAAGACAAATTTCCTTTATATAAATATCCCCATAACATGAACATTAAATGAAAGAAACCGGTATTCAAGGCACCATCAGTAGACTATATTTTCTATTTTAGCAAAAGTGGGCTAAATTTACTTCAAAGAAAAAACAATAATAGCAATTTTCTATCATCCACTCAACTGAAATATTTTTAAAATATAATTGGATTGAAATACAAAAAAATAAAGTGCAAAAATCTATTAATCAAAAACAACACTTTGTTTAAGGAGAAGTAACATGCAGTGAAAACAAATATTAAATTTTAACTTTTAAACTTGAACTGAGTAAAAACTCTAAATATGTGATTGCACAGTAATGTTCACTTGTTTGAGGTTGAGGGTGATACTTGGTGGTGTCCCATCTTTTCCACAAGTTCATCAATGTTCGGGGTAAGGCTCTGAGCTGAAGAAATCCTCAGAATTGAGTGGAGGTGTTCAGCAGTAAGTCGACTTCTGTGTGATGTTTTGTTCAGGTTCATCAAAGAAAACAGTTGTTCACACAGGTATGTGCTGCCAAACATAGACAACGTTTGAGCAGCCTGGATGCGCAGCTGGGGCATTGTGCCGGGGAGGAAACGGGCGAACTCCGCAGCACCCACTGCCGCATATTTTGCCCTCAGTGCATCATTGCATTGGAGGTCAATCAACTCCATTTGGAGGTTTGGTGGTGAGCTTTCCACGTCAACAGCAAATGGGTTACCGAGCAGTTCCAACCTGCTTTTTTGTGCTTCAAAGTCAGCAAATCGGCGTCGAAAGTCAGCGGCAAGCATACCTATTTTATCAGCCAACTGTGTGCTCGGGAACGCACTGGTAGAGAGCTTCTCTTTCATGGTCTGGCAGCTGGGAAAGTGGCTCAAATTTTCTTTCCGCATCTGCGTCTCCCACAGAGTCAGTTTGGTTTTAAATGCCTTCACTGTACTGTACATATCAGAGATGACACGATCCCGACCCTGCAGCTGCAAGTTTATTGCATTCAGATGACTCGTAATGTCACACAGAAAAGCCATTTCACACAGAAACATTTCGTCTCGGAGTTGTGTTGTGTCTTTCCCTTTGCTGTCCAAGAACAGACAAATCTCCTCACGAAGCTCGAAACATCTTTGAAGCACCTTTCCCTGGCTTAGCCATCGCACCTCTGTGTGATAAGGCAAATCACCATGCTCCGTTTCTAACTCCGTCAGAAATGCCTTGAACTGGCGGTGATTCAAACCTTTGGCTCTGATAAAGTTAACTGTGCGCGTGATGATGCTCATTACATGCTCCATTTTCAAGGCTTTACCGCACAACGCTTCCTGGTGTATGATACAATGATAAGCTGTCAGCTCACCTGTCGCGTTTTCCTCTTGCATCTTTTCCCGTATCTTCGCCACCAGTCCGCTCCTGTGTCCACACATCGCAGGTGCTCCGTCGGTTGTCAAACCCACGAGTTTTTCCCAAGGCAGCTCCATCTCATTTACACATCTTGACACCTCTTCATACAAATCATGCCCCGTAGTTGTGCCATGCATAGGACGTAAAGCCAAAAACTCCTCTGTCACGCTTAGGTTGGAGTCCACTCCGCGGATGAAAATTGACAACTGGGCAATGTCAGAAATGTCGGTGCTCTCATCCACAGCCAAGGAATATGCAATAAAATCTTTTCCCTTTTTCACAAGCTGCTCTTTTAGATTGATGGACAACTGGTCTACTCTCTCGGCAATGGTGTTTCTGCTCAGACTCACATTTAAAAAGAGTTGCCTTTTTTCTGGGCAAACTTCGTCACAAACTTTAATCATGCAGTTTTTGATGAAATCCCCCTCCGTAAATGGCCGGGCTGATTTAGCGATCTCTTCTGCCAAAATAAAACTGGCCTTGACAGCAGCCTGGCCTTGTGATTTGGCTTTTTTGAACAGAGCCTGTCGAGATTTGAGGCCTCGTTTTAATTCCTCTGCCTTTTGTAGCCTTTGTTCCATGTCCATATTCTTGTTTTTGTCCGCGTGTTTCGTTTCATAATGTCGTCTCAGATTATACTCTTTCAGTACCGCCACACTTTCTCCACACAGAAGACACACAGGTTTTCCAGCTACCTTCGTGAACATATACTCCGACTCCCACCTTGTTTGAAACCCCCGGTTCTCAGTATCCACCTTCCGTTTTGCCATTTTTGATGGGTATCTGAAAGTTAATTTTACTGTGATGCTGACGACTGCTGTGCCAATAAATATTGAAATGAAGCAGCCTACTGCTCGGTGCGTCACCTTTGCATTGTGGGAAATGTAGTATTGGTGCGTGTAAAAGATCTGCGGGCTGCCGGCTTGCTGCGGGCCGGTTCTAATAATAAATCATCAAGATCATCCCAGGGGCCGTAAAAAACCTTCTTGCGGGCCGGATGTGGCCCGCGGGCCTTGACTCTGACATATGTGCTCTAAAGCGTTATCGTCATGTGTTTTACAGAAACTTGGCCATTGGCATGGGTATCCAGAATTTCCCAGAGGGCCTTGCGGTGAGCCTCCCTCTGCGAGGTGCAGGGATGTCCACGTGGAAAGCCTTCTGGTGAGTAACGCTTCTCTGTTGATCCACGTAGTACCTTCATATGGCCCACTCTGTTCATCTGCATCTCAACTCATACTAAGGGAATTGTTTTATCTTGGTTTGACAGCCAATGACTGAAGGAGCCTTAAAGGGCCCTTAGTCGGGGTGTGAACGTTTAAACAAAATTGGGATTGTTAACATTAAGGGGGGTAAAAATGAAAAACATGTCTTTGCCGTGTTATAGACTAACTAGATGATAGGCTATAAAGGCCTGGGGAAAGTTGTGTAATATAAATAGAACCAGAGAGGAAGACACAAACTTTAGGCATGATGTTGTGAGATACAGATTACCATATGCGCACTGTTCTTTCTGCCTACCCCTCCTTTCTCTCCTTCCCTCGCACTGGCTCGCCTGCTCTTTCTCTTGGCTAATGATGACTGTGTGTGTTCAGTCTTTCGGTCTGTTGTGTGTAGAATATCCTAGCATGGTCATTGAAGATAGGCCCTGCTTTATTGAAGTTGCGAGACATAGCAAGACGAGGAATTGCGAGATACAGCGTTCCATTACGAGATACAGCTTTTGATTACCGATCGATGAGCCTAGTGCACGGTTCTGATGCTCTGCCTGGTGGCCAACCTGCCTATACTGTGCCCTCTCTCTCTCTCTCTCTCCATCCCTCGCTAGCTCGCTAGGAAATATGTGTTTGTCTTCTGGGAAGTGCGGCAACTAATCAGTCTCCTCCGTTCCCAAAATACTGAATTTTGGTGAAATACAAACTTTGCCACGTGGAATTGAGGTACGGTACCAGTAGTGCAAGTGCAATGCTTAACCGACGCACCTTGAGACCCAAACCGTTGCTGACAGCAGCCGCATTGTGAATTTGCGTTG
The DNA here is from genome assembly GCF_045791955.1 of Oncorhynchus clarkii lewisi. Lineage (NCBI taxonomy): Eukaryota > Metazoa > Chordata > Actinopteri > Salmoniformes > Salmonidae > Oncorhynchus > Oncorhynchus clarkii. The sequence continues at coordinate 54,566,641 of NC_092166.1, forward strand.
GAATTGTAGGAATTTTTCTTTTTGTTTTAATGGAAAACCAATTTTAAAAAATGGCAGTTTAAAAGTTAAGATCATTTTTTTGTTTGTTGTCACATCCCTACCCCATAGAGTTCTAACTAACTCATGGTCTATTTCCTCAGGTATGGACAGCTCAGTGGTATGGTAGAACCAATCGGCGGGTTGCTAGGCGCCGTTGCTGTGGTGCTGGCGGAACCACTGTTGCCATACGCCCTGGCCTTCGCTGCCGGGGCCATGGTGTATGTGGTGGTTGATGACATCATCCCAGAGGCTCAACTCAGGTGGGTGGCCACGCAGACTGATGGAGAACATCGAGCGAGATTTGAGGGATAGATGTTCTATTAACAGTGCCCTCCCATCGCTAAACTCGTGTCTTAGTCAAGGCTTAGCCCATGTCTTAGTCAAGGCTTAGCCCATGTCTTAGTCAAGGCTTAGAAGAAAAGGAAACGCACACCTATTTAGATGAGGCGCTGGCTAGCGGAGTAGAAAACTTGAAAATAAAAGAGAGCCGCACACTCTAGGAGCTCAGATGCAAAAATTTAATTAGCAACGTTTCGACAGCCAAGCTGTCTTCATCAGGGTATTCATCAGGCTATTCATCAGGGTATTAGTCAAGTCTAAGCCCATGTCTTAGTCAAGGCTTAGCCCATGTCTTAGTCAAGGCTTAGCCCATGTCTTAGTCAAGGCTTAGCCCATGTCTTAGTCAAGGCTTAGCCCATGTCTTAGTCAAGGCTTAGCCCATGTCTTAGTCAAGGCTTAGCCCATGTCTTAGTCAAGGCTTAGCCCATGTCTTAGTCAAGGCTTAGCCCATGTCTTAGTCAAGTCTTAGCCTATGTCTAACTAACCCTTTCGAAAACACTTGAACAAAGTGTCCTAGTAATACATAAACATACAAGGAGAGGGTGACAGAAAGGAAAGAGACAGAAAGGAAAGAGACAAAAAGCATAGAATATGGCCGAGAACGAAATACATTTTTCTGTCTCTTATTTTTCAAAGTTTTTCCCACCCTGGTTCCAACTCTTTGCTTGGTTGTTCATAGCGCTCCCCATCTCTGTGACTGAGCCAGACTTGATCAATCGCTGTCTTTGTGTAATTGTGAGCCGCAGGGAGGGAGAGTGGGAGAGGAGCAAAGACATGGTCCCCCTGGAATGTTCTGGTTTTCACAACCCTGGGCGTATTGTTTGCTTTAAAATTCAAGACGGGAAGCGAGCTGTCTTTTGGCTTGTCCGCTCTTCAACATCCAACAGTTTGTGTGGGTAGACTGTCACTGTGAAGTGTGTGCCTGTTGGCCTGTTTATTGTGTGTGTGTTTGTGTGTATGTATGTGTGTGTGTCTATCATTCTGTCTTTGTCTCCGTCTGTCCGTCTCTATTTCTGTCTGTCTGCCTCTATTTCTGCCTGTCTATCAATCTTATCTTTCCAGACTTTATGTCTCAGTGTACTGTATATGACTTAAGTACTGTATAAATACACCAACATTGATTAACCCTGTCCATGTATATTGTCTTGAAGTGGGAACGGTAAGCTGGCTTCCTGGACCTCCATCCTGGGCTTTGTAGTGATGATGTCACTGGACGTTGGGCTGGGCTGAGGCTTCGCATGGAACACCGCTGATGTCACAGAACGATGTCACAGAATATGACAATCACCAGACCTTGAAAGAAGAAAAGGGACCAAATCTGCCTTTTCTCCAACTGCTTGCTTTTATTTTATGATATGATTTTTGGAATTATAACATTTTGCGCATTTCATCCAACGATCTGCATATCCGTCGATTCTCATTTTACACCCAGTCGGCTCAGGGATTCAAACCAGCGACCTTTCAGTTACTGGCCCGACGTTTTTAACTGCTAGGCTGCTGTCCCGTGTGCTCCCTCTCCGGCCTCTAGGTCACTAGGCTGCTGTCCCGTGTGCTCCCTCTCCGGCCTCTAGGTCACTAGGCTGCTGTCCCGTGTGCTCCCTCTCCGGCCTCTAGGTCACCAGGCTGCTGTCCCGTGTGCTCCCTCTCCGGCCTCTAGGTCACTAGGCTGCTGTCCCGTGTGCTCCCTCTCCGGCCTCTAGGTCACTAGGCTGCTGTCCCGTGTGCTCCCTCTCCGGCCTCTAGGTCACCAGGCTGCTGTCCCGTGTGCTCCCTCTCCGGCCTCTAGGTCACTAGGCTGCTGTCCCGTGTGCTCCCTCTCCGGCCTCTAGGTCACCAGGCTGCTGTCCCGTGTGCTCCCTCTCCGGCCTCTAGGTCACTAGGCTGCTGTCCCGTGTGCTCCCTCTCCGGCCTCTAGGTCACCAGGCTGCTGTCCCGTGTGCTCCCTCTCTGGCCTCTAGGTCACTAGGCTGCTGTCCCGTGTGCTCCCTCTCCGGCCTCTAGGTCACCAGGCTGCTGTCCCGTGTGCTCCCTCTCCGGTCACTAGGCTGCTGTCCCGTGTGCTCCCTCTCCGGCCTCTAGGTCACCAGGCTGCTGTCCCGTGTGCTCCCTCTCCGGCCTCTAGGTCACTAGGCTGCTGTCCCGTGTGCTCCCTCTCCGGCCTCTAGGTCACTAGGCTGCTGTCCCGTGTGCTCCCTCTCCGGCCTCTAGGTCACCAGGCTGCTGTCCCGTGTGCTCCCTCTCCGGCCTCTAGGTCACTAGGCTGCTGTCCCGTGTGCTCCCTCTCCGGCCTCTAGGTCACCAGGCTGCTGTCCCGTGTGCTCCCTCTCCGGCCTCTAGGTCACCAGGCTGCTGTCCCGTGTGCTCCCTCTCCGGCCTCTAGGTCACTAGGCTGCTGTCCCGTGTGCTCCCTCTCCGGCCTCTAGGTCACTAGGCTGCTGTCCCGTGTGCTCCCTCTCCGGCCTCTAGGTCACCAGGCTGCTGTCCCGTGTGCTCCCTCTCCGGCCTCTAGGTCACTAGGCTGCTGTCCCGTGTGCTCCCTCTCCGGCCTCTAGGTCACCAGGCTGCTGTCCCGTGTGCTCCCTCTCCGGCCTCTAGGTCACTAGGCTGCTGTCCCGTGTGCTCCCTCTCCGGCCTCTAGGGCACTAGGCTGCTGTCCCGTGTGCTCCCTCTCCGGCCTCTAGGTCACTAGGCTGCTGTCCCGTGTGCTCCCTCTCCGGCCTCTAGGTCACCAGGCTGCTGTCCCGTGTGCTCCCTCTCCGGCCTCTAGGTCACCAGGCTGCTGTCCCGTGTGCTCCCTCTCCGGCCTCTAGGTCACTAGGCTGCTGTCCCGTGTGCTCCCTCTCCGGCCTCTAGGTCACTAGACTGCTGTCCCGTGTGCTCCCTCTCCGGCCTCTAGGTCACCAGGCTGCTGGTTATGGCGATACACCTGTCATCATCGTCAAGCGCACCTACCCGTCGTCAGACTCACCTGGACTCCGTTGCTTCCCTGATTACCTTCCCTATACATGTCACTCACTTTGGTTCCTTCCCCAGGCGCCATTGTTTCCGTTTCAGTTTCATGCCTGTGCGTTGTTCGTGTTTCTTGTTTTGTTTTGTGTTTCGTTTATTGATTAAGTCACTCCCTCCCTGAACTTGCTTCCCGACTCTCAGCGCACATCGCCACAGCTGCTAGCCGCCCTGATTCTCGAAGAACATAACTTATAAATGCCTCATGAGCTCAGTGCAAGCGTCGTACCCAATCAGAACCCAGAATATAATCTTGTTTTACTCCAATGTTTGTGAACAATTGAAATGTAAACAAGCACTGCATAGCCCCAAAAGATGGTTAAAACTATTATTTGGATATCATGGATGGTCAGTCTTTGCATCCATAGCTATGCTTATGAATTTGAGAGTGGTTCCATTTCTCCAGCCTTAACCCTAAGCGTTTTACCAAAGCAGTGGTGGGGTTAGGGTTTTGTTATTGTTTCAACTGCAGATTGCCCCTTTAGGATGCTCAACCAAATATTTTGTTTTTCTTCTGAAAATGTAAAGAATTATGTTTGATACTGGATCCGAATTATAAAATGTGACAATACTTGAAGATTGATGTTTGTATGACTAGCTTAGATTGGAATTGAGACCGCCGTGTATGAAAAGTTGATATTTTGTATTGAATGGATCTTTATGGAGTGTGTGCCATGGGGTTACGCCTCTAAGCCATGGGGTTACGCCTCTAAGCCATGGGGTTACGCCTCTAAGCCATGGGGTTACGCCTCTAAGGGCTTATGCCATTTTGGCTCCAGCTGTGTCGACCACTGCACAGTTGTACCTCAACACTGTGTTTTGAAGGCTAGTTATGGTCACTGAAGGAAACACAGGGATCTGGGTCTACAGACATGTCACGAATAACCAGCTGAATGTGTTGGTTTGCCAGATCTTTGCTCAGATGAGGATGTACTGTAAAATATTCAGAAATGGCGCACACCCTGATTCATTCAGGATGGCATGATGTTTTCATCTTCCGTGAAGCAAACATTTAAATGACAGAGTGATTCTGTGTCTGTTTTTCCTTTTCTCTTTAACTTAATTGAGGGAGGGAGGGAGGGAGGGAGAACGTAATGCATGGTCCACTTTGTGTTTGGATGAAGGGAATGGGAATAGCAACATTTTACAGCTTGCTTCTTTCTTTTCTCAATCTTAGCACACCTTTCCATTCTTATTGCATTGTTATTATAATACCGTAACATTCCGCTATTCTTACAGATGAAATGTCATGACTAATGTGAAGGTTGTGTGAGAAATCAGCTGGGCCTTTTGCCGTTCCTTTTTTTTCCCATTCGTGAACTGTACTGTACTGCGTGAGGCAGGGGGGGCTTTTAAACCCTTGGGACCAATTAGAATAAGGACTTCCCTGTCCATGTAATCTCATTCATTGTGATCTAAAAGGCTAAACTGATCCTAAATCAGCACTCCTACCCAGACACGCTTGAAACAAACTGCCCCTTGTCGCCCTGCCTGACTCTGTTCTAGCAGGGGGGGGGGTTAGATAGAACAATTCCAAAGGGAAAAGGGAGAAAGACGTGTTATTGATGGCGACGATGATGTAATAAACCAATACTGCTTCCACTATGTGTGTTTTTTTTCTCTCTACGTTGTGAGTCAGTGGGGTCAACCCTGGTTCAGCCACTGCCCCACTGACTCATGAGTCACTGGAATAAATCACACACTGTACTGTAGACCTTTACTGTCATGCAGCTGTGCTCTTACTGTACACGGCCCGAGCCTAACTGGAAATGGTGTAAATCATGCATTTTTTTTTTTTGCCATTGGGAGATTGTCATAAAAAACATCAACACTTATGCATAAAAACACGAGTTATACTTAGAAGTTGTCCCATTCAGCCTTCCTCATGCACTAACCAATGTAAAGGCTTCATACATGTCACAATGGACGGTTTTGTGCTGCTGGCACACTGCACTTCCCTGTCAACAGGAATGATGTGTGTGTGGCCACTACTTTGAACAGCGGACATGAGACAGTGGGGAAATGATAAAGTTTCTACGCACTAGGCCTGGGGAAAATGCAGAGAACAGTAGAGCGGACATTTTCTGGAATGAAATGTTACGTTCCTGGACAGAGATGGGGGGGGGACCTTTGGCAGCCCTCTGGAAACCTTACATGACGCCACTATCCTTTCATACTCGCTTCTCTATTACTTGCTCACTCTTTCGTCCGTCCTTTTTCTCCCCGTGTTTTCTTGCCATTTCAGTCCTCAGCCCTTCAAGGTGTAGCTTTCGGGAAAATCTGAGCGCGTTGAATGGACCATTTCACTTTGACTGAGGCCTTGTCTTGTGCAATGTATCCGCTGTCCACTCAGGCTCACAGCGCTAGACAATGATACCAGTAACCTGAACCGTCACCCATCCTTATGTAACAAATGCTCAACTCCACGGCACTTCTATACCTTTGTACGCTCTGTGTAAGCCTCGGCCCTGGCAGCTAGTCGACTGGCACACACATAGAGGTGTATGCGTGTGTGGGTTTTCTCCCTATTTTTCCTATTTGTTTTTCTTTGGAGCTGTGATAAGTACGATAGGGAGAGGCGAGACGCGGTTTTGCTTCTCACTGAGTCGGAATGCCAGTGCAGGAAACACCTTGTTGCCACGGTGAAGGTGAAGGACAAAGAACCCCTTTCATAGCCACCCTGTGCCAGCGTCTCCCGGAGCGACCATGCCCACCTCACTGAGGGCAGGGATTGGTATAACGCGGGACAATGGCTATTGTTACGGCTCTTCCCTGACTTTATTGGGCACCGGCGAGTCTGGGAAGCCACAAGCATGGAGCGCATGCACACAATATATATATACACACTCACACACACTCACATAGTCTCTGGAGCACACAGGATCCGAGAGAAGGGACCCTTTCTTTACTTTGTGCCTGGGATCAAATGGCTCCTTTGTCTGGTGGCCATAGTCCTGTATGAGGAGAACAGTGGAGAGCATTGACCACAGGCCGTCTGCTAGTAATCTGGTCTGGAGAGGCGGTCAAAGAATGTCAGAAGTAGCCAATCCAACGGCAAAGAACAGTACAGCACTGTTAGAGCACTGTTACACTAGGGGAGTGCTGAGGAAAGTCTGATGCTCAAGCACAGGACATGAGGATGTAGAGTAGAGATGCGGTGGGGTAAGGGATTGAGTATGTGAGGTATAGCTTAACCCGTGAGTGGGTAGTACGAGTACAGATATAAGGTATGATCTCAGTCATAAAGAGAGAGGGGGAGGTCGAGAAAGGAATGGTAGCTTAACTCTGAAGATGGTCTTGTTGTGAGGCTTTGACAGGCTACAGCGTCAACCAATGGCAGCACACCTTGCTGACAGGTGCTTACTCATGCCTTGGGAGAATGTGTGTGTGTGTGTGTGTGTGTGTGTGTGTGTGTGTGTGTGTGTGTGTGTGTGTGTGTGTGTGTGTGTGTGTGTGTGTGTGTGTGTGTGTGTGTGTGTGTGTGTGTGTGTGTGAGTGAGTGCGAAGGAGTAAAAAAGCGAAACGGAGGGGAGGAGACACTCCAGGGATTGCGTGCGGACATCAAATGTTTACTTCTAGCTGAAAGAAAGGGGAGGTCTGTGGTTAACAAGAGTGGGCAGTGACCCAAAAAGCTCAAAGCAGGAGCTTCGCACGCAACTTAACAATACTACCTTTATGAAGGACTGCATCGTAACGGCCGACTCTCTTGTGCTCTCTCTCTCTCTCTCTCTCTCATGCTCAGACAAAAAGGAGATTTCAAGTGATACATCTTGATACCTGAGTCATTGGCATAGCTAACATGACAAAGTCAAAACCACTCCTGTTCCTTGGCTTATAAGAGTACAATTACAAACCTTCCAGTATCAGCCCGCTGGATCATAGACCCCAGACCCATAAAGTAATTGGACCCAGCAGCATAGTTCAACAAGGTTCAACAGATTAAATGTCCCTGCTTTCTGGTCGATTTAATGATAACCGTATCATCATATAAGAGGGAATGTGGGAGCGATATGGCTGTGTATGGTTAGTGATCATATACAATCTATCATTAAATCATCTATAGTTTTTGTCATGTGTGTTTTTCAGGGCTCCCTCTCTTGCTGTGTTGGCAGTGGGAGAGCATGGTAGCGGTACAATGTGCCACGTTGTCGAAGAGACAAGCCTCTGCATGCGAGAGCCCTCTCAACCACAACACTGGGACAGGTGGATTTCTCCGGGTCACGCAAATCCACTCACTCACACGGACACGCGAAGCCGGTACACACATACACACGTCTGAGGTATAACCTACTCAGGGCCAGCGTGGTTGAGGTGTCAATAATTAGGCAGATGCCTTCATTGTCACCAGCGATCTCTGACCCTGTGGAGAAAAAAAAACGGCCATACAAAGGTAGACTGGTGCGTAGGAGCGTTGGGACAGTAAACGAAAGGTTGATGGATCGAATCCCTAAGCTGACAAGGTTCAAATCTGTCATTCTGCCCCTGAGCAAAGCAGTTAACCCACTGATTTCCCCGGGGCGCCGATGACGTGGATGTCGATTAAGGCAGCCCCCCACACCTCTCTGATTCAGAAAAGTTTAGTTAAATGCTTAAGGCACATTTCAGTTGAATGCATTCAGTTGTACAACTAACTAGGTATCCCCCTTTGCCTTTCCTCAAAGGCAACACCACGGCTGATGGTCACAAACACACTTAGTGGCATCAGTGTAACTTACACTGAATTGTGTGCGTGTGACTGTAGGCACGTGTGAGTGTGGTGGGGACGAGGGAAATTGATTTAAACTAAACACAGCCCTTACAGTGGGGACGGGAGGATGTGGAGAATAACATGGTTGTGTCCTCTAGCAGGGCTAATTGATTGGCTGGTTTCCTCTCCCTAAGTGGCTTCTGCACCCCTGGGGATCTGTGATCACTCATTTCCACAAACACTCACCATCCTGTCTAGTCATTCACCAGACTGTGTGTGTGTTTTACTGTTTATAAGTGACAGACAGACAGACAAGACACTGACAGAGGCTTTACGAGTGAGAATGGAAGACAGAAACAGGGAATAACTACAGCTCCCAATCAGGTTGAGTTCAATGTGTCCCTCAAGTCTCTGTATAGAGCTATTCTTCGGCCTCTGAATGAGCCCTTGTGACAGTGGCGGCAGAGAAAAAACACAGACAGGACAGAGATAGTGAGACCCAAAAGACCAGTGGGAGACTACAGAGACCAGAGATATTAAGTAGTGTCCCAAAACCCTAAAGCAGATGAAGACTTAGGATCTCTCAGAAATTACTTTAGCAGTGGGTTATTCTGACACACATTTGTTGACCAATTTATGTCATGTTCCCATTGTGAATTTTTTTTGTGAATAGGAATCATTAGAAGTTACTCTTTTGGTGATTGTTTAAAATGTTTAATTTCTCATTTATCTCTCACGCGTTGCTAAATATAGAAAACCACACAAAGGGCAGGAACCACTATAAAGCACAATTATAAAGACATCACTTTCGCTTTCCCCTGGTTAACCCACAGCAGCAGCCTGTGCAGCGGTGGAGGGAGAGGCTGAGGAACGCCGGAGGAATGTTGCTGTGTTACCGGAGAGGCAGACTGACTGACTGATCACACACTGAACAATGTCTTTGTGTTCCGCGGCCCAACCCCTCTAGTCACGCAACGCCGTGTGAGCACACACTTTCCGTAACCGCTCAGCCCTGTTCACACAGGAGCGCTATCAAGTACCTGCATCTTTACAGGATCGCGTGCAGTTCAGGTGTTCGGGAATTCAGGTGTGAGTGTGGGAGGGAAAACCCGGCGCGGCTTTACCATTGACTGCATCCGAAACATATGGCAGTTTTGACTCCCAAGCTTTTTTTTTGCTGCGTCTTGGAAGTGCATCAACTCAGGGAACTAACCTGAACATCGGAACAAGGACAATGATAAGTATATAACGCTGTTTGAACAAAACGTTTGTGTGGGTTGGCTTCTCGTTGATTGCCCCTTTTACGCACGCTTCCCACACTCACCCAGTCCATTCTGTGTATAGTTCCACTACTCTTCTTAGCCAAGCCGAGTTTTTGCGTGCTAGTAATTTAAAATGCTCAAAAAATAACAGCATGTCTGCTGGCAGGGAGACTTTAAAGTGATGTAAGACTGCCAGCAGAGCGTTCAGTCAGAGAAGGGCCTGTTCTTTGATGTAGCCTGTAGTGTTACTGTCATGTTCTGTTCATTTGATTAAAGAGAGACCAGGATAATACAGACAAATAGGTGAACAAGTCCATGTAACCGACTTACATTTTATTTTGTGTTTTATGCAGGTTGGGAACAGCTGGAGTCACACATTTGTTTGTGGGTGGGGACTACATATCCCATCGGTCACTGCCCAAATTATTTGGGTTAGCAGCTCTCAACATGGCTCAGTTATGTGCTGGCTTTTACCGCGTGATACGCGACTTTTTGGAAATGCAAAGATGCGTGAGAAACTAGTGCGCGGCTGCACTGCAAACCGCTGGATCGCGCTATACAGTTGAACAAGGCAACGCAAAGAACAGACTGGACTACGCGAGAACATTTCATCCAAATCTGGATTTATTCTGTGTTAAGTGGATTTGATAAATGAAGCAGTTTTCGCAGTCATGTGCTCTTTGGTTCATTGACTATTGGATCTCATGGGATAGCCTATCCCTTGTCCCACTGTCAGATGTGTGTGCGTTGTGGAGAGCTTTGTATGGAGTTGTGTTCAGCTGAGGATTATTATAATTTTTTTAAATTTGTGCGTGGGATTCTTCATTTAGATTTCGACGCCCATATATTTTTACGCATCGTGCTTATGAATATTTATATCCCGTGTCATATCCATAGTCTACAGTTGCCCAGGAGTTGGGCTTTCAGAACCTATCACCATCAGTTACACAGGTGGATGTCACATAACGGCCCTGTGCGTGATGTAAGAAGAAACTGGATTTTGGATTGTAAAACGTCACCTCTGGATAAAATGTAGCAAGAACATAGTTTTGCATTGGCCTGACAGGTAAACCACTTTCATATGTTTCTCTAAATAGGCGTATTCTCTCTCTGTATATGTGCGTTTTGGCGGACTCTATGATAGAGTGGAGTTTAGTCCGCAATGCGTGTATGTAAGCAACTTGGAAGACATATAAATATAATGTTTGTTGTTTAATCAAAGTGGTCTAAAGAGTTTATTATCCTATCGTAAACGTAAAGTTAGCTTATGCATTTTCTCCAAAACTTCTCATGTCATGCATGTCAAGCAACTTGTCGTTTCTATGGTGACGTTTAGAGAACTAGAGTTACTGCTCTGCTGCTCTCGCGCGGTGGTGACGTGTACAGACTTGTCGTACCATTCAATATCAGTTTGGCCTCCCTGTACGGAAACGTTTAATTATTTCTGAAATGTTAGCTGGACCTTTATGGCACGTGTGATAGTGCACTGTTATGTAATGGCAGGGTTGCTGCTTCAAGTCACAATTGGCCCCCTCATAGCCTGGTCCCAGATCTGTCTGTGGTCTTTCCAACGCCATTGCTCATTGTCAAGCCAAACATACGAATAAGTGACAAGGAGTTGACGTGATAGCACAAACAGACGGGCACTCCCGGCTAGCCCCATCAAACGCAACAACATTGAAATGAACACGATTGTGATGATGGGGAAATTGACTCCTGTCCTTCCTTCAGACCTGGTAAAAAGATCCTGACTCAGCCTGTGTGTAGGTTGTGGAGCAGGAGCTGTTCTCCCACTGGAGTAGTCTAGGCCAGTTGTTCAATGTGGGTGATGTTCTCTGTGTGGAATTGCATCACTTAATGTCTTCTCTCCCCACTGGGTAGTTTATAGAATGGTGTCCTTATAATATTTGTCAACTGTGATCTTTTCAGTATGTGATGAAGTAATACTTTATGAATCACATGTATTTATAGAGCCCTTTTTACAACAGCAGTTGTTACAAACTGCTTATATAACTCAGCCTAAAACCCCAGAGAGCAAGCAATGCAGATGTAGAGGGAAAAGGGAAAACTCCCTAGAAAGGCAGGAACCTACGAAGAAACCTAGAGAGCAATCAGGCTCTGAGGGGTGGTCGGTCCTCTTCTGGCTGTGATGGGGGGAGATTACAAGAGTACATGGCCAATTAAGGCCAGATTGTTCTTCAAGATGTTCAAACCTTCGTAGAAGACCAGAAGGTTCAAATAATAATAACAGTGGTTGTAGAGGGTTCAGGTCAGGTCAGGGTTTACATGGCCGCAAAAATTGGCCATTTACATGGACCCTTAGAACTAAACAGTGGGACTAAGCACTGGAACAGATAAACAGTGGGACCTAAGCAGTGGAACAGAACAGGACGTGTGTGTGTGTTACCTGTTGAAGTACAGGTGCACCTATCTTGTGTCTGTAGTAATTAGCTCTGCCTCCACCTTGTGGTTTGAACGGGTTAACAATCTCTTGGAGTCTCCTAGAGCCCTCTCAATGGACCACAAAATTCCCAAATGCAGTCAAATACCCCCACCTAATGGTGATGAGATAGTATTGCAGACAAGGGCTTTTTTATTAGCAGGATAATAACTATCCTTGCCACCACCACTAGGGTGTACTAATGTCCCTATACCTCTGGTGAGATATTTTGGATTGCGGATATTGTGTAGTGAAGAAATGCATGATCAAAATTTTGAAGTGTCCAACTTTGAAGAATTTATGCTTGCTCGGTTGCATGATTGCTTTCTCTCTCTCTGTCTCTCTGTCTCTCTCTCTCTCTCTCTCTCTCTCTCTGTCTCTCTCTCTCTCTCTCCCTCTCTGTCTCTCTCTCTCTCTCTCTCTGTCTCTCTGTCTCTCTCTCTGTCTCTCTCTCTCTCTCCCTCTCTCTCTGTCTCTCTCTCTCTCTCCCTCTCTCTCTCTCTCTGTCTCTCTCTGTCTCTCTCTCTTTCTCTGTCTCTACCTCCCTCTCTCTCTCTCTCTCTCTCTGTCTCTCTCTCTCTCAATTCAATTCAATTTGCTGTATTGGCAAGATGTAGCAATGTACATATTGCCAAAGAGTATTTTGGAAAGTGTGTGATTCTGGTCACGCCTGCTCCCGCTCTTCCCCCCTGGCACCTGTGGGCGCCAGGCTGCCCTGCATTACGCACTCCTGCCACCAGCTGCATTGTTTGTCGTGTGTACGTGTTACCCGTGCGCTGACGTTGTTCCCGTCTTGTTCTATGTCTGTTCCCGAATAAATGTCTGACTCCCCGTACCTGCTTCTCCTGTCCAGCGTCGGTCCTTACAGAATGCAGCAGCCATCACACAAAGCATTGGGGTTGTCACGCTGTCACGGGGCTGTCACGGGGCTGTCACGCCCTAGCTGGATCGAGAGGTTTCCTTGCCCCGGTTGGCCCGGAAGGCGCCCATCCCACGTCGGGCCTCAGCCGGGTCATCAGGTCTTGTTCGCCGAGCCGGCCCATGAGTTTTTCTTGTTTTGTTGGTGACGTCGGGCTTGGATTCCGCCGCCGCAGGTTCCCATCCCATGTCAGGCTCCACCGGATCATCGGGCTTCCACGCTGCAGTAGGATCGACAGGCGTTCTTGCCTCAGCCGGCTCGCCAGGCTCCCACGTCACTCCCGGTTCGCGGGGAGTTTACCCCCAGCCGGCTTGCCCAGCGCCCATGTCTCGGCCGGCTTGCCCAGTTGGGACGCCGGGTGGCCTGTTTATTAACACCTGTTTATTACCTCCCCTAGAAATGTCTGACTCCCCGTACCTGCTTCTGCTGTCCGGCGTCGGCACTTACAAAATTAACATAATTGTAATAATAATAATCAAGATTTTCAACGGGACAATCAATAATAACAATAATTAAGGGTAAAAATAACCATGCAATGGACAATAACAATGGCATAGAGGACACTGTCCCTCATCTTATGGCAGGCAGCAATGTTGTGCACCGCCAACTCATAGCTCTCTGCTTCTTCCCCCAACAGGACATGTAGACTATTCTCATCAGAGCAGTCTTTGAAACCTTGAATAAGGGTTTAACATTTGGGGAAATGACACTCTCTAATTGTTTCATATTTTTGACATTTTGTCAGGAAATACAGCTCTGTCTCAGGTTCTGCTGTGGTGCCGTGGTTGCACAGCCTTTCCTCTACATGGAGCCAGGTTTTCCTGTGTCTACCCTTCTCAATGGTAAGGCTGTGATCACTGAGCCTGTACTTTGTCAAGGTCTTTGTGGTGTACTATCGATTTAAGGCCAGACAGCACTGCATTTTTCTTTGTGCTTGTGTTTCCCAATAGGTAATGTAGTTTTGTTTTGACTGTGTTGTAATTTGGTTTATTCTGATTGATTGGATGTTCTGGTCCTGAGGCTTAAGTATGTTAGTGGAATAGGTTTGTGTACTCAACCCCAGGACCAGCTGGATGAGGGGACTCTTTTCGTTGCTCTTGGCATTGCAGGGCTTGCTAATAATATGAGAGGGAATCACTGTATTTGAGGTGTTTCTAAAAACTGAATTGCTCTTTTTTTTAGTTTTTATTATTTGTGGATATGGACCTAATTCTGCCCTGCATGCATTGTTTGTAGTTTTCCTCTGGACATGTAGGTGAATCTTACAGAAATCTGCATGCAGGGTTTCAATGGGGTGTGTGTCCCATTGGGTGAAATCTTGTTGTGTAAGTGGACTCCACCCCTCGCTGCCTTAAAGTGCAATTGGTTCAATGACACATTTAAATGATTTTTTTAATGGCGTAGAATGCCCTGCGTGCTTTCTCTCTCAGTTCATTCACTGCCTCATTTAGTTGTCCAGTTGAGCTTGTTTTTTTAAACTTAAGTAATTGTAGTGTGTGTAGTACTCTATATATTTTGTACCAATTCAGAACTTTGGTCTAATTCCCTGAGATCTGGATCTAATTATTTTGGTCTTGTTGGGGTTTACTGCCAGGACCCAGGTCTGACAGTACTACTCCAGCAGGTTCCAGACTCTGCTGTAGGCCATGTGCTGTGGGTGACAGCAGGCACAGATAATCTGCGAAGAGCAGGCATTTAACCTCTGGATTGTGGAGACTAACGCGAGGGGCTGAAGATTTTCCTAGAATAGTGGCCAATTCGTTGATGTGAATATTGAAGAGCGCATGTTCAGATTGCATCCCTGGCAAAGGCACCGCCCCTGGATAAAGAATTCCATTATTTTCTTGCTAGTTTTGAAGCTGCATTTATTGATTTAATTATGTCATATGTTTACCCCCCCCTACACCACTTTGTAGAACAGTCCCGTATGCCAAATAGAATCAAATGCGTTTTGGAAGTCGATAAAGCAGGCATACATGTTGGTATTATTTTGGTGGACATGTTTATCTATCAGGGTGTGTAGGGTGTGAATCTGATCGGTTGTGCGATGTTTTGGTATAAATCCAATGTAGCTTTTTACTCAAGAAATGTTTGAACATTTATAATACTATATAAAAGCTTCCCAAGGTTACTGTTCACACAAATGCCTCTCTAATTGTTAGGGTCAAAATGGTCTCCGTTGTTAAAGATTAGGGTTATGAGTCATTGATTCCAGATGTCAAGAAAATAACCTACACTTAGGATCTAATTAAATGGCAGGTCGCCTAGCGGTTAGCGTGTTGGGCCAGTAACCAGAAGGTTGCTGGATTGAATCCCCTAGCTGACAAGGTACAAATCTGTTGTTCTGACCCTAAGCAGGCAGTTAACCCACTGTTTCCTGGGCGCCGAAGTCGTGGATGGGGATTAAGGCAGCCCGCCGCACCTCTCTGATTCAGAGGGTTTGGGTTAAATGTGGAAGGCACATTTCAGTTGAATACATTCAGTTGGACAACTGACTAGGTATCCCCTTTCCCAATGAACATTTTGCACTAGTGAATTTGAGCATCTCATTTAGGATGCCATCAGGTCCGCATGCTTTTTTAAATTTGAGGGTCTGAAGTTTCTTATAGAGCTCCTGGTCAGTAATTGGGGAGTCCAATGGATTTGGATTGTCCTTTATAGCTTTTTCTAATCCCTTCAACTTCTCATGAATTTGGCGTTGTTCTGTGTTTGTATCAATTTGAACAGTGTTGTAGACTGTTTTAAAACGGGTCCTGCTGTTGGGCACCGTGGAGGGGGGCCAGCTCTGGGCCGGGGGGCTGCCTCTCTGGTCTGGTAGATGCGGTGGTCTGGTGTGGGGTACTAGGCTAGACTCGGTCCAGGCTAGAGGTTGACCGATTATGAGTTTTCAGCGCCGATGCCGATACTGAGTAAAAGAGGACCAAAAAAATCAGATATAGATTAATTGGACGATTTTTATATTTCTGTTTGTAATAATGACAATTACAACAATACTGAATTAACACTTATTTTAGCTTAATATAATACATCAATAAAAATCTATTTAGTCTCAAATAAATAATTAAACATTTTCAATTTGGTTTAAATAATGCAAAAACACAATATTTGCCATGTAAAAAAGCTAACCTTTAAGTTCCTTGCTCAGAACATGAGAACATATGAAAGCTGGTGGTTCCTTTTAACATGAGTCTTCAATATTCCCAGGTAAGAAGTTTTAGGTTGTAGTTATTATAGGAATTATAGGACTGTTTCCCTCTATACCATTTGTATTTCATATACCTTTGACTATTGGATGTTCTTATAGGCACTATAGTATTGCCAGCCTAATCTCGGGAGTTGATAGGCTTTAAGTCAGCGCTGTGCTTCAAGCATTGCGAAGAGCTGCTGGCAAACGCAGGAAAGTGCTGTGTGAATGAATGCTTACGAGCCTGCTGCTGCATACCACCGCTCAGTCAGACTGCTCTATCAAATATCAAATCATAGACTTAATTATAATATAATAAACACACAGAAATACGAGCCGTAGGTCATTAATATGGTCAAATCCGGAAACGATCATTTAGAAAACAAAACGTTTATTCTTTCAGTGAAATACTGAACCGTTCCACATTTTATCGAACGAGTGGCATCCATAAGTCTAAATATTGCTGTTACATTGCACAACCTTTACTGTTATGTCATAATTATGTAGAATTCTGGCTAATTAATTTGTGAGGAAGAAACTAGCCAGGCGCCCCAAATTGCTGCATATACCCTGACTCTGCTTGCACAGAACGCAAGAGAAATGACATAATTTCCATAGTTAATATTGCCTGCTAACATGAATTTATTTTAACTAAATATGCAGGTTTAAAAAATATACTTGTGTATTGATTTTAAGAAAGACATTGATGTTCATGGCTAGGTACATTGGTGCACTGACAGTGCTTTTTCGCAAATGCGCTTGTTAAATCATCACCCGTTGGGTGAAGTAGGCTGTGATTCGATGATATATTAACAGACACCGCATTGATTATTTGCAACGCAGGACACGCTCGATAAACTAGTAACATCATCAACCATGTGTAGTTAACTAGTGATTATGTTAAGATTGATAGTTTTTTGTAAGATAAGTTTAATGCTAGCGAGCAACTTACCTTGGCTCCTTCCAGCACTCGCGTAACAGGTGGTCAGCCTGCCATGCAGTCTCCTCGTGGAGTGCAATGTAATCGGCCATAATTGATTACCGATTGTTATGAAAACCTGAAACCGGCCCTAATTAATCGGTCAACCTCTAGTCCAGACTGGCTGGGCCAATGGAGGTGGTGATGCTCTGGTGGGGGGTGGGGCCTTTGGGGTGCACTGGGTTTCTCTCCCTCTCTCGCTCTCTCTCTCTCCCTCTCTCTCTCCCTCTCGCGTGCACGATTGTTTTACTACCCTTATTGGTACCAACATTTTTTTGCTAACCTTAACTCCTAACCCTAAACCTTACCCCTAACTCTAATTCAAACCCTAATTGCAACCCTGAACCTAACCCCTAAGCCTAAAATAGCCTTTTTCCTTGTGGGGACTGGCGAAATGTCCCCACTTGTCTGAATTTTCCTTGTTTTCCTATCCTGGTCCCCACAAGGATAGTAAAACCCAAATCTCACACACACACACACACACACACACACACACACACACACACACACACACACACACACACACACTGGCTAATAGTTCTGAAATTACTTGACAGGTATACGCAGTATGGTTCAAGCTCCTCCTTGTTCCCAGATAGGCTGAAGATGGAACAGAAGCGGCTAGAGGCCTGTTTAGAATTGGGCATAGAGCACTGCAGGGAAGCTTTTATGTTCCCTTTAACCACTGGGTGGCAGCAACGCTCCATGCATGAAGTGCCCAGTGATTCAAGAATCAGCCAACAGTCCCAGCTAGAACAGTCTTCTGGCCTTACTACCCAACTCACAGATTCCAGCACTGCCAGATACAGACACAGATATAGTCCTATAAGGATACTAACTCTTAAAAACAGCAAGTGAAACTCTCCATTAAATATGGAGTTGTCTGCATCGTTGGCAACACATCCTGACAACAGAATGACTCAACAACTCCCTCCCCCTCCCCTATCTGATTATAGCCTATATCCGAGAGGGTGCTGTTTATATAATGTGTTTTTTCTGCGGTGTCACACACAACTCATCATGTACTGACAGCCAGTTCATTAAAGCATTACCAATGCCTGACTGACTGGAGAAAAACATCCAGTGTAGGAAATCACCCAGATGAGCCTCTTACACGTTTGTGTCCTTTCCCAAAATGCTTTGCTACCAAACGTGTTCCCACAGTGCCTCTTTCTCTGGGGGAAATCGATGGTTTGGTGATTCGTACGAAGCAAAGCTTCTTTTTTTTCTTCTTTTTTTTCCACCGATGATGCGTCGTTTGAGTTTGGTCAGGGTTTTTTGCAGTTATTTTTGCTGTGTAACGTTCGTCAATTTTTTGGTTTTCTGTGAACTTCCCAGTGTCCGTCTCAATCAATAACTAGCAGATGTGTCCTCTACTAGCAGATGAAGTGTTGCGTTTTTTTGGAATCACTCCACTGCTCTGTAAAGTCAACTGGGCTGTGATATACCCTCAGGCTACGATGATCTGTTCAACCAGGTCCTGTTTATGGGAACCACTCAGCACTTCCATTAACACTCTGCTCCTCCTCTTCTATACACTTTTTGCTGTTGTTGTTGACTGCCCTACCTCTCTCTACCCCTGCCATCTTCTCCCCACTCCTACTATATCTTTTTCTCTCCCCACCTCTCCTCTCTCTCATCTCTCTTGTCCTCCCCAGGGGGGTCTCTGGTCTTCTCTCTAGCCAAGTGAAACTGTCCCTGGCCAGCACCCTGCAGCTGTTCTCCATTCAGACACACAAGAAGTTAACCTCCGACTCCCTCTTATCTCCCCCCCCCCCCCCCCCCGAATGAAGGAGAAAGGAGAGGGGAGAACTCAGTAAATATGTTTTTGATCGAGAAGTGCAAGTAATTAACCCTCTCTTCCTCCCAAAACAAAAACACACTTCAGCTTTGCATGTGTCACGGAGGGAGAGAACTGTGTGTGTGATTGTGTGTGTGTGTGTGTGGAGTGTCTCCATGTTTCTCTATGGAGACTGGCAATGGAGGCTGAAAGTATTGGATTTAGGGTTTATTGTTGTATTTCTCGAGGAGTAGGTGTGATTGCATTTGCCTGCAGTTCATCCAGATTGAACGCCTCTCAAGTTGTTCTGCATACCGAATCCATAGTGTGCAAGAGTAATCCTAAGGGATAGTTGGGTTAGATTTACCCCTCTTGATACTTGTATGAGCAAATGATTGATGCTCAGCACCCCAGTTTATTTTATACACAATTAAAAAAGCTCTCAGAAGAAGAACACAAAACCCAGTACCCCCCTCCGCCCTCCCTTCCCCACAACACACACCCCTCGTCAGGAAGCAACACCTCCTAATTGGGATGGATGGACCTCATTATGTAACGCAAAGACAGAGAGAACAGAGAGAGGGAACCAGAATAACACAAAGTGCTAGAAAAACAAACAATAAAAGGAACACGCTCCGTTTTCTTTCCACTTCTGAGACACCCAATGCCGACCCGGCTGTAAGTGGGAGACTAGTGTGTAGTTTGGCTGCAGAGTGTCCTCTGCCTTTCTCTCTCTCGCTCTCAAATGTTCGGGTGATTCTGAGGATGAACAGAACACTTTCCCCCTTCTCTTAAATGTGTTTAAAGAGAGAGCGGCCCTTGGGATAGACTTGTGGCCCTTATGAATATTTTCCTAGCTGGCCCCTCCTATAGCACCTCACTAATCATCTCTCTTTTCATGTGCCCGCCTATTGATGTCGTCTTTGAGCGTCAGCGTGCTAATGTTATTAACAAGGACAATAATGCATGTTATTGATCAAGTGCTTTCGTCAGGCCTCAAAGTGGGCTATATAGAATAAGAAAACGGCATCTTCTTTCATGTGCTGCCCAGTCATTGACAAATCTTTTCTTGTTCCTTTAATTTCTTCACCTAAGTTTTTACAATCCTCTTGTTTTTCCCTTCCGCTTTGTACTGAGAGTATCTGGGGTTTGCTGGGCTCCCCTGGGCCCTCATTGTCTGCGGGTCCATACAAAGGGTTAACATCGCTGGCGATTGGCGACCTCGTTCTTGTTTGCTACATGTTAAGTTCTGTTTTTGTACCACACTGAGAACAGGACAAATTATGCCCTGGCTTTGAAAAGAGTGCACCCTTCTCTCCTCCTCTCCTCTGCCCCACCACCACCTCTCCGCCTCCTTTGCCTGGTTGCTGGATTCCTGTCGAAGCGTGTGAGAGGAATTTAGGTGGTTTACTTACTCATGCTCTGTACAATCCTCTGCCTGAGCTCACTCTTTTATACGGAAGCCAAACTATGCAAAGTCCTACACACAAAGGCATCGTTTAGATGGATCTGTTAGGCTGTACAACATTAACCTTGTTTGTGTGTGTATCTGTGTGTGTGTGTGCGCGTGTGTGTGTACAGTGTTGCCTTTTTCATTGAGCTGGCCGCTGTGATAGGTTTCTTTGGACCAGTTAAAGTGTGTGATAGACGCACGCCAGTTTGTGTAGCAAAGTCCAACATTGCTTTACACTCTCCTGCAGGTTTTACACTCTCCTGCAGGTGTGTGTGTGTGTGTGTGTGTGTGCGTGTGTGTGCGTGTGTGCGTGTGCGTGTGTGTGTGTGTGTGTGTGTGTGTGCGCGCGCGCGCGGTGCGTCGTTGTAGGTTAGGTAAGTATGTGGTGAAAGGGGTGTGGCGGTCATGAAATTTTGTCAGCTGGTGATTGTCAAGCAATTATACAATGGGTAGTTCTAATCCTGAATGCTGATTGGTTAAAACCGCATTCCAGCCAGTGTCTATTCCATAAGTTACCACCAGCTAAATCTATGACATTACAATGGCTATTTACTCTGTTCCATCTGACAGCACAATACACTGGCTCATCAGCCCAGCCTGGCAATTTATAAACTTGATCTCCACTATAAAAAGCATCTAGACATTATCTCACATTTCTTTTAGACTAACATTTAGTTTTCCACAGGTTGGAGAATTGTATAAACCTTGCTGTCTGTCTCTCCGACATTTGCAACAATATTAAAATTCAATCTCCAGCTGTCCCATAGTAATGAACTTGTCTTTTGGGAGTCGGGATGAGACAGACAGACAGGCAGGCAGCGATTCTCAGCCAGTCGAAAGCATGAATCAGCTGGCATCATTTTTATGGATATATATACAAAGAATTGTCAAGTGAAAAAAGGTCAAATGAAATGAAGTGCAGCTAGTTTGCAGTCTTTCCAGCTTCAGTTTGAAGTGATTGTGTTAGCTGTGTTGTTGGCTAGCTCCTCTGAACAACAATGTCCTGATGAGAGAGCACATTTTCTATGCCAGACGTAAATTGCGCCTCACGGCGATGTATCCAAATAAATTTCACTAGAAAACAGCTTCACCAAATACAAATGCAGCTATTGTTGTTATTCTTTCTGCACTGTTTGACATGACTGTAGTTAGCCATAGTTGGCTGTTTAGTAAGCAAGGGATAAGAACGTTGCCTGCCAGTATGGCAGTGGAACATTTAGAACAAACGACTGGGTCGCATCCATAGATACAGAACAAAAAGACTGAACGTCTGAGTCGCGTCTCTGGCAACCGAACCAGCTTGGGTAGCAACCCTAGATTTGTGTCTGGACTACATCTTGTGGCAGGATGAAATAGTATGAATAAATTCAGCAAAATCATGTTTTTAATGAAAATATGTCTGTCATTATTTGTACATGTTGATAACCCATTATATAAAAGTGATAATGCCCTCGAAGCCGGTGGATATATTGGCACGGTTTGCCAGACCTACACTTCATCTCGGGCCCAAAAACACCCGTGCCAATATATCCTCCAAACACCGGCTTCTCGGGCATTATCACTTAAATAACTGCCCGTCTCATGGTAATTGACCGTTAATTAACATAAACACATTTAGCATTTCCTGGCTTCCACTCATAGCCTACAAACCATTGATGCAGACATTTGGAACATCTGCATTTTAAAAAGACTAATAAATCCATGTAATTTAGCATACACCATCACAATAAATCCATTATTTATTTTAGACAGGTCTAAAGGAACATGAGATGAATAAAATTGTGTCTATTTCAGAAGAACAGAATAGCATACTCTGAGTTGTCCTTATGTTAGGCCGTGATCTGGCTGCCATATATATGGCTGTGGGTTACACTAGTCAATGTAGCAAACAATATTTGCTTAGAAGTCCGTGGCATTATTTTGTATTATTTCATAGCATGTAGAATACAATTGAACAAAGCTGAATAAAATAGAAAGGATATTTTCTCCAAACAATTTGAGGGAGTGCGCACATGAAGCTATTCTGTGTTAAGTGGTAAACAAAGAATCAGGTACTCCTATTTGCTTAATTTAGAGTTATTTATGTAACTTTAGTTGTGATAAAATCATTGGGCTATATGTCGAGATTTCTTTAGATATTCTAAGGCTGCGTGATGCGACTAATGATTTGAAAAAGGTTGAATGAAATGCATGAGCTCTGCTTTTATTTTTACGAAGGCTGTACACACTTCATCAGTCTCTCAATTACAATTTGACCAGCACTTGATAATGCCTTGAATTTCCCGGCGGCATCCCCTTTGTGTGGCCGTAATGCCCCATAAAAATCCATGCCTTTTGTGGCCAGTGGCCCTTGGGCGGAATATAATAATTAAAATTCCCGTCTCCTGGCTGCACGCTCCGAATCACCTCTCACTCACATGGCTGTCATAAAGAGAAGCAATGTGCTTAATATTAGGAAAGTTGAGAAATAAATATAGTAGGCCTAGCCTATAGAAAGCTGATGGGATCCTCTTCTTTTTAATAGAGGCCATCACTATTGTTTTCTCACACAATTGCATAGCCTATAGAAATGTTGCGCAAGATTTTCGATGACATTTGCATTGATGTCAGAGTGATTAGAGGGACAATAGAGTGCTGAATACCAGGCAGTTGGCAAGTTTGGTAAGCTACTAATGACCATCAGCAGCATCAGAGCTTGGAGAAGCCTAATTACCGTGACTAAACGGTCACGTGGAATTTGACTGCCGTCATGACTCGTGACAGCCGGTGTGTCGGTAATACGGTCACCGCAACAGCCCAAGTGGTGACACAGCATCTCAGCCTGATTACTTGGTCATGAGAGCAGGATTTGGGTCTCTTATTCCCTAACACACACACACACCTTGCTTTAGTAATACACAGATTTAGATTTAGACCAGAGAGTGTAAGCCTGCGCCATAAGTAGCTAATGTGTCACTGCGTTCCTGATCCAGCTTGGGCTTGTTTCCGGCATTGTTGGAGTTGGAACGCGATAAGTCACAGCTTTAAGTGCTCTAAGTGAGATTGCCCTCCTCACTCTTATGCTCACAGAGGTTCTGATTAACTCTTTCATGTCCACCTAGAAAGCCCAGCATCTGGTTAGACTATGAGAAATAGACAGCATACTTTTGAAAGAGTCTTAGTTTTGCTTGCCCCCTGAAGTTAAAACGTCACAATGCGGTGCAGAGTGCTCAATTTGGCTGCTGGGAAAACAGCAGCTAAAACCATTGACAACTACATACTGTTTTCAAGTTATTGTTAAATAAATTCTATAACTAAGTTGTATTTACTTTTATTTATTTTGAGAGGGTAGATCAGCTTTCATATTGCAGATAGATTTTGGCTTCTATCAATGTAATTGTTTGCATAATTTCCAATCCCCCATATAGTTTATATTTTAAAATATATATATGATTATATTTTCCTTCTTTATTATTTCCCCTAACCCTACCACCCCAAATGACACATTCTATTGGAAAAATTAAGTTATGTTTATTGCCGTTCCGTTTGCTTCCATTTAAGAAATGTTTTTTCAACAGAATCGCGGAATGAATATACCCCTGATCACCTGCAAACACAGTTCACATTCATAGCAGCCACATACAAACAGCATGATCACTTTGATCGTTCTATAATTTCTTCTCACATCTTCTCACATCTCTCCCTCTTTTACCTTTTCATATTCTCTTGTGGATCAGTGCACAACACAACAACTGTCTGTGACCAGGTGAAAAAAACTTTCCAAGCCAAACCCGCTAACCGCTACACACAGCCTAAATCATTGGCACCGTTTTATCTAACGACATAATCAACATAGCTACTAGAACTAATGCGTTAGTAAACCCACTACAATCATGCAGTAAAGTGTATAGTTTAGCAGTTACACAGGGCCCCGGTGGTAATGAATTAATACAACCAAAGCTTACCTTGACTTAGAAGAGCTCTACTATTGGATAGTCATAGCCAACTAGCTAACATAGCATCCCTCTTTGTTTGAGCCAGGTCTTTGAGTAGGCTTAACCAGCTAGCTGTATTCACTAGCTAAGTAAGTGAAAAAGAAAGTAAAAAGAATACAACAAAATATTTCTAGCTCTCTCCCTCTTTTGCTTCTCCTTAATTGTAAATTAATTTGTTCAAAACTGTTCGACTATTGTCTTTCTCTCTCTTTGAGTGAACTACTTACCACATTTTATGCGCTGCACTGCACTACAGTGCTAGCTAGCTGTAGCTTATCCTTTCAGGAATTTGTTTTATTCACTGATCCTTAGATTGGGTGGACAACATGTCAGTTCATGCTGCAAGAGCTCTGATAGGTTTGAGGACGTCTTCCAGAAGATGTCATAATTGCTGTATAAGTCTGTGGAAGTGGGTGAGAACCATGAGCCTCCTACATTTTGTATTGAGGTCAATGTATCCAGAGGAGGACGGAAACTAGCTGTCCTCCGGCTACACCAGAGAGTGCTGAAAGAGGTTACTGTAGACCTTCATTGCAAAATAGTGTGTTTTAATACAATATTTTGTGACATGAATATATTTAGTATAGTTGTAGCTTTTTTAAATGAAATTCACTGAGAAGGATGACCCTCCCCTTTCTCCTCTGAGGAGCCTCCACTGGTTGGTTGGATAAACAAGTTAATTAGGACCCTCACGTATCTGAAATGACATGATCAACTGATGTTTGCTGATCATGAAAAGCATGCAGTTACTTGCTGTATAGTTCTGATGATAGAGCTACAGTGCTGTGAAGTTTTTGACCCCTTTCTGATTTTCTCTATTTTTGCATATGTTTTTATACCGAATGTTAACAGATCTTCAACAAAAACCTAATATTATATAAAAGGAACCTGGGTTTACAAATAAATATATACAGTATATACTTATTTATTGATTTAATTAACAAAGTTATGCAACACCCATTTCCCGTGTAAAAAAAGTAATTGCCTTACACTCAATAACTGGTTGTGCCATCTTTAGCTGCAATGAGTGCAACCAAATGCTACCTATATTTATCTGTTATTTTACCAGGTAAGTTGACTGAGAACACATTCTCATTTGCAGCAACGACCTGGGGAATAGTTACAGGGGAGAGGAGGGGGATGAATGAGCCAATTGTAAACTGGGGAAATTAGGTGACCGTGATGGTTTGAGGGCCAGATTGGGAATTTAGCCAGGCCACCGGGGTTAACACCCCTATTCTTACAATAAGTGCCATGGGATCTTTAATGACCTCAAAGAGTCAGGACACCCGTTTAATGTCCCATCCGAAAGACGGCACCCGACACAGGGCAGTGTCCCTAATCACTGCCATGGGGCATTGGGACATTTATTAATTTTTTAGACCAGAGGAAAGAGTGCCTCCTACTGGCCCTCCAACTACCACTTCCAGCAGCATCCAGGAACTGACCAGGACCAACCCTGCTTAGCTTCAGAAGCAAGCCAGCAGTGGTATGCAGGGTGGTATGCTGCTGGCGAAGGGCGTTGATCAGTATAGTTGTTGATCGGTCTCTCGCATTGCTGTGGAGGAATTTTGGCCCACTCTTCCATGCAGAACTGCTTTAACTCAACAACATTATTGTGTTTTCAAGCATGAACTAGTCGTTTCTAGTCTTACCACAACATTTCAATTGGGATTAGGTCTGGACTTTCACTAGGCCATTCAAAAACGTCAAATTTGTTGCATTTAAATGTTTTTTGTGTAGACTTGATTGTGTGTTTTGGATCATTGTCTTGCTACATGACCCAGCTATGCTTCTCTGAAACAGAGCAAGAATTCATGGTTCCTTCTATTAAGGCAAGTCATCCAGGTCCTGACGACATGGTTCCCATTATGCCTGGCGGAAACCAAACACAGCATTCCACAATAAGAACCTCATACCAACGGTTAAACATGGTGGTGGTAGTGTGATGGTTTGGGGATGCTTTGCTGCCTCAGGACCTGGATGACTTGCCTTAATAGAAGGAACCATGAATTCTGCTCTGTTTCAGAGAATTCTACAGGAGAATGTCAGGCCATCCATCTGTGAGCTGAAGCTGAAGCGCAGCTGGGTCATGCAGCAAGATCCAAAACACACAATCAAGTCTACACGAAAATGGCTAAAAAGCTACAAATTAGAAGTTTTGCAATGGCCTAGTCAAAGTCCAGACCTATTCCCAATTGAGATGTTGTGGCAGCACTTGAAACGAGCAGTTCATGCTTGAAAACCCACAAATGTTGCTGTGCCTTTCTGCATGGAAGAGTGGGCCAAAATTCCTCCACAGCAACATGAGAGACAACAACCACAAGTAGCGTTGGGTAGGAGTCATTGCTGTTAAAGGTGGCCAGTTATTGCGTGTAAGGAGCAATTACTTTTTCACACAGGAGCATTGGGTGTTGCATAACTTCGTTGATGAAATAAGTATGTCATTGTTGTGTTATTTGTTCACTCAGGTTCCCCTTATCTAATATTACGTTTTGGTTGAAGATCTGATAACATTCACTGTCAAAAATATCAAAAGTAGAGACAATTTGAAAGGGGGCAAATACTTTTTCACAGCACTGTAATAATCAGAAATGTGTAGTTCTGACTATAGGTCTTCAGGAGATGATGATATTACAACCAAATAGTTTATTTAACAATCCTTTGAAAACGTCACACAGTTGTCAATGGTTCTGGCGGAGCTGGGGGGTCTCCTTGTCCCCCAACAGGCAAACCGAACACTCTGCACCTTATTGTGACGTTTTATTGAAAATGACCTATAGCCAGTTGCAGGGAACCCTTGTGAAGTAGAGCTAATAACTTCAGCTCATCACTTTTTTTCCTTTCCTCTCGTATAATATCAGAGCAGTGTTCATTCATTCACATGACTCAAACGTCCACCCACAGTGTAGCTACTCTAATGCTATAGTATACATATCCCTGCCACGCGCCTCAGTTCTTTACGTAAACCCTATCGCGTCGACATTCTATACAAACCCACAGGCCTGCATGTTGCTGCTATCAAACCCTGCCTCGTTAATATGCCCAGTCATGGAGACTTGGGTTACTATTGTAGTGTGTTGGCACAGGATGTGGGTTGGTCTGAATGAGAGACATGCTGATTGTTCAGCTCTGCTCTGCTCTGGCTGTTCTGTTCTCTTCTGCTCGGTTGCGATGCATATTACCCCTCTGCACTAATGATGCCTGTGGAATGGCTGCAGCGGGCCAATAAGAAAGAGATGAGAGGACTAGAGAGGGGGAAGAGGGGAGACAGAGAGAGGTCTGCAGATCGACATTAGCATGTTGGTGGGATAGATGGTTGTATCCTCTGCTTTCTAGAACTAGCGTGACACGGCTTACTCGATAGCAAGTGCCTGAGTGCAGTTGGTTGACTCAGGCAAGACTTCTGTTGTCAGTGTCACATAGTACAGTTCAATCCTTGTGCCATATGAAAACCCTGAACAATTCTGCCGTTGTTGAGGAAGAGGGAGAGCCTCTCTCGCCTGATCCGTCAGTGTGCAGTTTTCCATGTAAGCTGCGGGTAGGCCAAAGGCATGCTTAGATAAACAGACAGTGTAGTTACCTGCCTGTACAAATCTGTCTCTCTCTGTCTGTCAGAGAGGGTTTGGATCCCAGCCTTATCTTTCCAACCTCAGTCGGAATTCCCCTTGAACTCGAGGACACTGATTTAACACAACCTAATGGCATTAAAGGGTAACTGTGGTAAAAAAACAAAATAAAATGGATGGGACCTTGTTTTAGGGTGTGTGTGTGTGTGATTTATTGTTGTAATTTCTAATAAAACCTGGGGTGTAACTTTTTGTATGGAAATTCTAACCTCAATATCAAAACGAAGAGTGGGATAATCAATCAATGAAGTTCTTACTGTGTGTAGTAGTTGATTCTAACGATGCTTATATAACGTGTGTGTGTGTGTGGGGGGGGGATGCTCTCACGTATGTTTGTGTGTGTGTGTGATTATGTGATTTCATGTATGTGTTTATGAGCAGGGAAAGGGTCTGTGTTGGATGATGGAGAGTGCTAAAATGGAATGTTCCCACTCCCGTAAGTGGAGATAAATTGCTGTTTATGTTTCCACGTTGTCTGACAGAAATAATGTTCCTGTGTTTACGTTTTGGGCCAGAGGCTCCCCTGCACAGTGTACATGTTAGAGCTGAGGATTTATGCTGCTCCCATCTCCTCAACAAGGTTTATTAAGGGCAACCTTAGAGCAAAACATAGCCAAGGTGGTGGTGGTGCTTTATACAGTAATACAGTCGACTATAGATTAAAGTGCAAATGGGATAAGTGCAAACTCTGTTTATGTGCAGTGCAGTTCACCGATCTCTGTGGTATTTGATACATATACATGCTTTAGTTTGTGCATGTATTCATGACAGGCCCTAGCCATTTAATAGAACAGGAGTTGCCTGTTTATGTCATAGGTATAAAAGGAATAAGGCTCAGAGACAGAACTCTATATTGTGAAATATAACATGCTGTCAGTCATTTAATGCCGGGACTCAGGACAAGGTTAAGTTGAAGAGAGCGGAGCTTCCATTAGATGGAGAGGAAATGGACCACAGTAGGACAGTATTGCCGGCCTCATTGGGTCTGGATCCAACCAGGTCTATATGGAACGGGTCTAGTTGTCTTCGGGTCCATTAGGAACAGGTCTCTATATTTAAAAAATGTATTTATTTATATCTAGATGGAAAAGCCCCAGGTCCTTTTTGGGCCTGTGAAGGCCCAAAACACAAGCCTGTGAAGGCCCACGCACAAGCACACACACACACACACACACACACACACACACACACACACACACACACACACACACACATTAAAGAGGGAAATCAAAACCGGTGCACCTCCGAACTTCTTAAATGTCCTGGTTTAGGCACTTCTGGCACCTCAACCAAGACCACAGGAAGTAGGAAGTAACCTGGCAAAACAACTTTTAGCTCCAAGTTTGTTTTCATGGTTGTTTGTTATTTAGAACTTTACCCATTTATAAGCTTACTGTGACCCCCCCCCCCCCAGCTTTATTGTGGTGGATAACATGGTCTTACTAGGGTTATCATGGATTATAGGCATCATGGTATTCCTGTGATGTTAATCAACTCCTTCCACTTTCCAACCCCGTTGGCAATTTGAAATCATTGGTAAAAAAAATTACAAAAAAAGCTGAGGAATGCAGAAGGCTGAACATAAAACCACATGAGTTTTGTAATGTAATTATAGTGCCTTCTATCAGGCCCACAGCCAATTAAAATCTCACGCAACCTATAAAAAAAATGCACAGTATTTATATTACCTGTAATACATTCATAATAGATTATTGCGATTCGCTGTTCCAAACGCATTGCTCTGCTGTAGAGGGACAAGAGAGAGCCCTGAGAGAACCAGTTTTGATCAGTCAAGAAAATAAAAGTGCTGAACATAAATTGGCTCCGTATTTAAAAAGAAGACGGAGAAGAAGAGTTTTTGTGCAGGCACATCCAACTAGCACAAAAATAATATTCCAATTTTGTCAAAACGATACGATATAATAAATACATCGTCAAAAATAATATCCTAATATGTAACTGTATGGATTTTTTTTCACCCCCATCACAGCTTTAGCATTCCACCAACTCGTTTCTTTATATCTGAAATGTGTCGCTGGATTCAAAGCTAAACCTTTATTTCCGTGAACCGACCTAGTCATGATTGCGGTAAAAGTTCTGCCTATGGCTCAGTATGGTATGTAGCTGCAATGCTAACGAGGCATTGGCCCGCACTAGGCTCTTAAACTCTTGATGGTTGCTCGGCTGCACTTTGTTACTACTCTCCTCCTGGCAGTTCTAAACTCTGCAAGGCATGTCCCTTCACCCATTTCGTCGCATAACCCACCACATCCACTGTTTTCTAAACCAAACCTGTCTGGATAAATAAAGAATTTCAGTGGAAATAAATAGCGCTGAATTACGAAAACATTGGATTAAAGTAGGCTTATGCAATCGAAGGCATCAAATTGTTGCTTACTGAAGTCATCCAAGTGTTGTAAAACATTCGAAGCAATAGCCAAACCCGCGCGTGGTCAAATATTTCAGCGCCGTTTTGCGTTGCTTTGAGACAAGCGTAGTGTCTGGTTTTCGTAAATCAATCCATGTCAAATTGTTATTTTCACGGAATTTCCGTCAGGCTACAATTCGGTTGTGGCAATGTTAGCTGTGTTGAGGTGAGCGCTGCTCATGATCATCTTGTCCAGTCGGCTCATTCATCAGTGCCGATCAGAACATTGTCAGAATGTTATGTAGCTTACCAAGTGGATTGTTTTGCTCTTCACTCGCAGTCACATCAGGTGTAGGCCTATTGTTTTTGCTCGGCCGTGTATAGGTAGCTTCAAAAGCCCACGGAAGTTGTGAAATATCGACGCCCACCTACATCAGCCCACGCCTGCTCCTACTCCTGCTTGCCGGCGTGTGCACGGGAGAGACGGTATGAAAGGCTTATCCCGGCAACAATGTGGTGAAATGGGACTGTATGGAATGGGCTCGTAAAAACACGGCCAACTTACCGTAAAGTCTGTCTGCAAAGGGTATTAGTACACCTACCTAGTGATCAGACCATCAGAGCGGTAACAGAAGACAGGGTAAAACGGGGGGAAGAAGCCATGTGGAGACTGCCATCTCTGCCACCCCATGTGGTCCTCTCTCCAGCCAGAGAAGCTTCTCTCTCTGATCACAGCCCTGTTTTCCTTGGACACACTCTAAAGGTTTTCTCTCACATATCACCATCTACCCCGTCTATTTCTGTGACTCGGCAGATGTTGAAGAAAGCAACCCTTTATACTGTTACCATCCTAGAATGTCATCAGAAATGCATGTCTTCTCAGAAGTTGCCTTTAAACTTGTGTGACTTCCTCTTCTGAGTTTCCACACAATGGGATAAACTAGGTTGTCATGCAGATGAGGTTTGACATTTGGCTGACTACAAAATGAAGGAGGCCGCATTTTAAGGTACCTTGGGAATGGGACATGTCTTTATACGTCGATATTAACTTCCTGCCTTAAATGCTTTCATTGAGACACAGCCATTTAATGTTTTGAGGTTTTGAATGGAAGTGATGCACGTCATGTCATAATGACAATCATTAACTTGGTTGAGGAAATTGTGTCCATGTTTGTTTTTAGTGTGAAACCATTAGTTAGATCAGGGTGTTTTCATTTTGTGCCGGTGCAGCCAAACAGAGCTAAAATAGAATCAATGGTCTTATACAACTGGTTAAGATGGGGGACTTTGGCATCATTACTGAGCAGGCCTGTGTGTGTGTGTGTGTGTGTTTGTGTGTGTGTGTGTGTGTGTGTGTGTGTGTGTGTGTGTGTGTGCGTGAGACACTTTGACCCATGACTCAGTTGTTAAATAGTCGGTAGGGATTTTAGAATCAGCTTCAGTGTTTGATGTCAGGAGAGGGGCAAAGAGAGAAGGAGGAACGGAGGAGAGAAGGGAAAAGAGGCCAGGGAGTCTGTGACGCACCTTTCCTATGGAGTGAGCAGAGGGTGTAAAGAGATCCATAACTCCGTAGACCACACTATTTACAGTGCCATGCGAAAGTATTCGGCCCCCTTGAACTTTGCGACCTTTTGCCACATTTCAGGCTTCAAACATAAAGATATAAAACTGTATTTTTTTGTGAAGAATCAACAACAAGTGGGACACAATCATGAAGTGGAACAACATTTATTGGATATTTCAAACTTTTTTAACAAATCAAAAACTGAAAAATTGGGCGTGCAAAATTATTCAGCCCCTTTACTTTCAGTGCAGCAAACTCTCTCCAGAAGTTCAGTGAGGATCTCTGAATGATCCAATGTTGACCTAAATGGCTAATGATGATAAATACAATCCACCTGTGTGTAATCAAGTCTCCGTATAAATGCACTTGCACTGTGATAGTCTCAGAGGTCCGTTAAAAGCGCAGAGAGCATCATGAAGAACAAGGAACACACCAGGCAGGTCCGAGATACTGTTGTGAAGAAGTTTAAAGCCGGATTTGGATACAAAAAGATTTCCCAAGCTTTAAACATCCCAAGGAGCACTGTGCAAGCGATAATATTGAAATGGAAGGAGTATCAGACCACTGCAAATCTACCAAGACCTGGCCGTCCCTCTAAACTTTCAGCTCATACAAGGAGAAGATTGATCAGAGATGCAGCCAAGAGGCCCATGATCACTCTGGATGAACTGCAGAGATCTACAGCTGAGGTGGGAGACTCTGTCCATAGGACAACAATCAGTAGTATATTGCACAAATCTGGCCTTTATGGAAGAGTGGCAAGAAGAAAGCCATTTCTTAAAGATATCCATAAAAAGTGTCGTTTAAAGTTTGCCACAAGCCACCTGGGAGACACACCAAACATGTGGAAGAAGGTGCTCTGGTCAGATGGGAAGATGGATGGAGCCAAATACAGGACCATTCTGGAAGAAAACCTGATGGAGTCTGCAAAAGACCTGAGACTGGGACGGAGATTTGTCTTCCAACAAGACAATGATCCAAAACATAAAGCAAAATCTACAATGGAATGGTTAAAAAATAAACATATCCAGGTGTTAGAATGGCCAAGTCAAAGTCCAGACTTGAATCCAATCGAGAATCTGTGGAAAGAACTGAAAACTGCTGTTCACAAATGCTCTCCATCCAACCTCACTGAGCTCGAGCTGTTTTGCAAGGAGGAATGGGAAAAAATGTCAGTCTCTCGATGTGCAAAACTGATAGAGACATACCCCAAGCGACTTACAGCTGTAATCGCAGCAAAAGGTGGCGCTACAAAGTATTAACTTAAGGGGGCTGAATAATTTTGCACGCCCAATTTTTCAGTTTTTGATTTGTTAAAAAAGTTTGAAACATCCAATAAACGTCGTTCCACCAAAAAAATACAGTTTTATATCTTTATGTTTGAAGCCTGAAATGTGGAAAAAGGTCGCAAAGTTCAAGGGGGCCGAATACTTTCGCAAGGCACTGTACCTAGAGAGTTTTCATCTAAATTCTTCGTAGCTGTCTATTTACCACCACAAACCGATGCTGGCACTTAGACCGCACTCAATGAGCTGTATACGGCCATAAGCAAACAGGAACGCGCTCATCCAGAGGTGGCCCTCCTAGGCTTGGGACTTTAATGCAGGGAAACTTAAATCAGTTTTACCTAAATTCTACCAGCAACAGGAGGGAAAAAAACTTGAGACCGCCTTTACTCCACACACAGAGACGCATACAAAGCTCTCCCTCACCCTCCATTTGGCGAATCTGACCATTCTATCCTCCTGATTTCTGCTTACAAGCAAAACTAAAGCAGGAAGCACCAGTGACTCGGTCAATAAGAAAGTGGTCAGATAAAGCAGATGCTAAGCAGGACTGTTTTGCTAGCATAGACTGGAATATGTTCCGGGGATTTTTCCGAGGAGTACATCACAGTCACTGGCTTCATCAATAAGTGCATCAATGACGTTGTCCCCAAAGTGACTATACGTACATACCCCAACCAGAAGCCATGGATTACAGGCAACATCTGCACTGAGCTAAAGGGTAGAGCTGCCGCTTTCAAGGAGCGGGGCTCTAACCCGGAAGCTTATAAGCAATCATGCTATGCCCTCCGACGAACCATCAAACAGGCAAAGCGTCAATACAGGACTAAGTTGGAATTTTACTTCACCTGCTCCGACTCTCGTCTTATGTGGCAGGGCTTGCAAACTATTACAGACCACAAAGGGAAGCACAGCCGCGAGCTGCCCAGTGACACGAGCCTACCAGATGAGCTAAATTACCTCAAGGCAAGTAACACTGAAACATGCGTGAGAACATTAGCTGTTCCGGACAACTGTGAGATCACGCTCTCTGTAACCGATTTGAGTACGACCTTTAAACAGGTCCAAATTCACAAGGTCGCAGGGCTAGACGGATTACCAGGATGTGTACTCCGAGCATGCGCTGACCAACTGGCAAGTGTCTTCACTGACATTTTCAACCTGTCCCTGGCTGAGTCTGTAATACCAACATGTTTCAAGCAGACCACCATAGTCCCTGTGCCCAAGAACACGAAGGCAACCTGCCTAAATGACTACAGACCCGTAGCACTCTCCTCCATAGCTATGAAGTGCTTTTAAAGGAGGCTGGTAATGGCTCATATCAACACCATTATCCCAGAAACCCTAGAACCACTCCAATTTGCATACCGCCCAAACAGATCCACAGATGATGCAATCTCTATTGCACTCCACACTGCCCTTTCCCACCCAGGTGGTGAGGGTAGGTAGCAACACATCTGCCACACTGATCCTCAACACTGGAGCCCCCCAGGGGTGGGTGCTCAGTCCCCTACTGTACTCCCTGTTCACCCATGACTGCATGGCCAGGCACGACTCCAACACCATCATTAAGTTTGCAGACGACAGAACAGTTGTAGGCTTGATCACCGACAACGACAAGACAACCTATAGGGAGGAGGTCAGAGACCTGGCCAGGTGGCGCCAAAATTACAACCTATCCCTCAATGTAACCAAGACTAAGGAGATGATTGTGGACTACAGGAAGAGGAGGACCGAGCACGCCCCCATTCTCATTCTCAAGACTCCTGAACAGCTAATTAAAGGGGCTTCCCAGACCCCTCTTTTACGCTGCTGCTACTCTCTGTTAATTATCTATGCAAAGTCACTTTAACATTACCTCAATTACCTTGACTAACCGGTGCCCCCGCACATTGACTCTGTACCGGTACTCCCTGGATATAGCCTTGCTATTGTTAATTTACTGCTACTGTTGAATTATCTGTTACTCTCATTTTCAATTTTTTTACTTAACACTTATTTTTCTTAAAACTTCTTCAAGCATTGTTGGTTAAGAGCTTGTAAGTAAGCATTTCACTGTAAGGTCTACCTACACCTGTTGTATTCGGCGCATGTGACAAATAACATTTGATTTGATTTGATTTGGAACTCTCTCTTTCTTTCACACACACACGGACAGGCACACGTGTCTCGCTGAAATCTCCTATCCCATCCTTGTACAAACACACATAGGACTTAGACCTACTTGGCCCATTGAACAGATGGAATTCAAAACTTGATCTCAAGATGGGGGAGTGTACGTGTGAAGTCTTGTCTCTTATGACTGAAAGAGGAATCTTATGTTGGCCTGCAGAATCAGTGTTTATTATTAATAAGTGGATCCATTCAGATCAGTGGTCATGAAGGAAAGGAGACAAGGCAAAGGGACATTTCAGAGTGTTTTCATCACTAGTCCCGTGGAGGTACAGTTTTTCTGGTAGGGCAAGCATGGCAGGGTTTGGCCTGGCCTTGCATCCTGGCATGCAGAGAACAAAGGCCTCGAGGAGGAGTGTAGGCTCAGATGTATTACCTAGATTGGATCAGAAAGTGGTGTTTGAGGAGGGAATTTCTACCTGGGGAGGTGAATGGGATACCGCTTAGTTTCTGGATCTGTGTGATCAGGCTATGGTATAAAATGTGCTGTGTGTGGGTGCATGTTTGCATGCGCATGCATTTTCGCTTGCTTGTACGCATGTGCACTTTTCATTGCGTGTGTGTGTGTGTGTTCCTGGCTCGGACTAGCCCATATGTTTTCCCTGTACGACATCAAAGCAACAGAAAGCTTGCTAAAGTAAATTAAGCACACAGTGAGAGTGAGGGGTAAGCATCCGTAATTCTATATTGCCTGGAATGAGGTACGGGCTAAACTACAGATATTAATAGATTTATGCTCTGTCTTTGTCAGCTGAAACTGAAGAAGCTGGCACTAAACGACGATATCAACCTGTATTTGCCCCATAGCGTGGCAAAGTTATTACGGTATCGTTTGAAACAAACACACAGGTAACAGTGGAATAACGTAACTGTGGACATGACCTATTTAAAGCCTTAGGACAGACGCCTTCATATAAAGCATTCTTCTTCTAACTGAACCTGTAGCCAAACACAGCACAGAATTACAATGACACCCTGAAACAACCCACTGGGCACAGATGTCAGTTCAACGTCTTCTGTTGATTTAGATTTCGTTGAGTTGTCAACTAATGTGAAATCAACAAAAAATGTAATGTGACTCGTTTCAGGAAACTAGTCGTACAGTGCCAGTCAAAAGTTTGGACACACCTACTCATTCAAGGGTTTTTCTTTATTTTTACTATTTTCTACATTGTAGAATAATAGTGAAGACATCAAAACTATGAAATAACACATATGGAATCATGTAGTAACCAAAAAAGTGTTCCAAATATATTTTAAGTAGCCACATATTGCCTTGATGACAGCTTTGCACACTCTTGGCATTCTCTCAACCAGCTTCATGAGGAATGCTTTTCCAACAGTCTTGATGGTGTTCCCACATATGCTGAGCACTTGTTGGCTGAATTTCCTTCGCTCTGCAGTCCAACTCATCCCAAACCATCTCAATTGGGTTGAGGTTGGGTGATTGTGGAGGCCAGGTAATTTGATGCAGCATTCCATCACTGTCCTTCTTGGTCAAATAGCCCTTACACAGCCTAGAGGTGTGTTTTGGGTCATTGTCCTGTTGAAAAACAAATTGTAGTCCCAAGAAGCGCAAACCAGATGGGATGGCGTATCACTGCAGAATGCTGTGGTAGCCATGCTGGTGAGTGTGCCTTCTAAATAAATCACCTATAGTGTCACCAACAAAGCACCCCACACCATCAAACCTCCTCCTCCATGCTTCACGGTGGGAACCATACACGCAGAGATCATCCATTCACCTGCTCTGCATCTTAAAAAGACACGGTGGTTGAACATCTCAAATCAGACCAAAGGAGAGATTTCCAGCGGTCTAATGTCCATTGCTCATGTTTCTTGGCCCAAGAAAGTCTACTC
The DNA here is from genome assembly GCF_045791955.1 of Oncorhynchus clarkii lewisi. Classification (NCBI taxonomy): domain Eukaryota; kingdom Metazoa; phylum Chordata; class Actinopteri; order Salmoniformes; family Salmonidae; genus Oncorhynchus; species Oncorhynchus clarkii. The sequence continues at coordinate 54,603,582 of NC_092166.1, forward strand.
TTCTCATTGGTGTCCTTTAGTAGTGGTTTCTTTGCAGCATTTCGACCATGAAGGCTTTATTCACGCAGTCTCCTCTGAAGAGTTTATGTTGAGATGTGTCTGTTACTTGAACATTTATTTGGGCTGCAATCTGAGGTGTAGTCAACTCTAATGAACTTATCTTTTGCAGCAGAGGTAACTCTGGGTCTTCCTCTCCTGTGGCGGTCCTCATGAGAGCCAGAGTGTGCGAAGCTGTCATCAAGGCAAAGGGTGGCTACTTTTAAGAATCTCAAACATAAAATATATTTTGATTTGATGATAACATTTTTGGTTACTACATGATTCTATGTGTTATTTCATAGTTTTGATGTCTTCACTATTATTCTAAAATGTAGAAAACAGTATAAAAAAAACTTGAATGAGTAGGTGTCTCCAAACTTTAGATTTTGCAAAAAATAGTAATTCAACTGTTGCCAGAAGCACAGTTGCAGTCACCAACGCTCTGGATAACATAAAAACAGCATACTAACCAGCTCTTTTAGGGCGAGTAAAATGGTCAGAGTGAGCTGTTCTCTCATTTGTGTATGGAAGTAGCTCGCAAGCTAGCCAACGTTAGCCAGTTAGCTTGGGTGCTTGACTGCTGTTGTTAAGTCAGAACGCTCGGATCAACTCTACTCCTCGGCCAGAATGCTCCGACAATCTGACAACACTCTGAGTTTACAGTAAGAACGCCCGGAGCGCACTCTGAGCACACTCTGTCACTCTAGATTAAATTAATGAACACACCTGTAGTATAAACCAGCCTTTAGTCTTGAAATCTTTGGTTGTTTAAGTACAAGGCCTCACATGTGAATCCTTAAAGAGATGGGTGGGGCTAAGGCTTTAGAGGGTGTGAACGATGCTGAATGGGTGTAGACAAAGAAGAGCTCTCCAGTAGGTGTACCAAAAATTTCAAGGGCCATTTTCTCAAAAGTGAGGTTACAAGTTTATCAACTTTTCCCCATTGTTCCTCAACTGTCTTGTAAGATAAACCCATTTCTAGCTCTGAGTCTCTACTTTTATCCAATGTAAAAAAAAAAACACAATTTCATTCAAATTGATTCAAACACTTTTTGCCCAGTGGGAACTATATGGCCTACACCAGGGATCATCATCTAGATTCAGCTGCGGGACAATTGTTTTCTTGAGCGGATGATCGGGGGGCCGGAACACAATTAATAATAAATGGTAGACTGCAAATTGACCGCAAGAATCCCAAACAGATATAATGTTTGACTAAAATATAATAATTTCAAACCTTGCTTACATTTGTATATGATCACGTCTCTTTATTATGCATGCGGATAATTGGAAACATATTTCCTAAATTAAATTCATTTGGAGCTGATTTCCTGATGTTTTTGCAGTCTTTTATGTCCAACAATGAAGAAAAATTATACACATATTGCCAGTTTGGGAACCCTGGCTTACACTTTCTGGATACTTCGGCATAAGGAATACCTGTTAGGGCTGACGTGTTGTAACATCTGCCAGTGACATTTGACCTACTTGCAGTTCAGTAAAGTCCTCATGTGCAAAACAGCCCTTACTGTTTTCTTTGTACGTGAGCATGATTACCAAAATCAAAGAATGAGATGGGGGTAGGAGTGAGAGTGTAGGGTATATATGCATAGGGGTAGAGGTGCTGCTACTGATGACCTTGCCACACACACACACACACACACACACACACACACACACACACACACACACACTCACAGAGGGCTCTTTCATAGAGGCAAAGATATACCATCAGGTTACATTCCGCCTCTTCATCACCACCCTCTTTGATACCTAGTGGAAGGTATCACTAGACTTCCCTTTCCCAGGATAAAAGACTTGACATGTCGTTACTCTCCTCTCTCTCTTTCTTCTCCTGTAACGTGTGCGCTTGTTCTATGACAGGCCAGAGACAGCAGCAGCAGCCATGGCGACAGGCCAGACAGAGGAGCCGATTGGTCCGAGATTACAAACCACACAGGAAGTTTTGCTGTTTGCCGCGGCCTGATTGGAGGTGAAGTGAAAGACAACGACCCCTTTGTCTGGATGCCTCCTGCTGACGTTTTCCACCGAACCAGTTCTGTCTCACATGTCCTTTGTTCCGTTGTGCCTCGTTGCAAGATGAGGTCTGATATAGAGGACTATAAGGGTTAATCAACCCATCTGGTGTGACATGTTTTATCTCAATACACCCGACCTCCTGCATGTGCAAGTTATTTATTTTACCTATAGCGGAGGCTCAGATCACTATAATATACATTCAGGTGTGTGTCTATAGATTGCAGAGACTGAGCTTAATGTAATGAACAGTGGTGTGAACAACCATGCCCTGTGTGTGTGGGAACAGATGAGTAGCGGGCTTGGCATGGTTCTGCTCGGCTCCACTGTCTGCATGTGGCTGGTCTGGGCTTGTGGGCTCAGCACAGAGGTGCCTACGTGACGAACGCGCTGATTGGCTAATGCAGGTGAGTGCATGCCAGTGTGTGTGTGTGTGTGTGCCTGAAGGCATGCGCTAGTCACACACCCACGCACGTACACAGTGTATACACACATACCCACAATAACGCTCATGCAGTCATCAAATAAGATCTTAGCCACACATAAAAGTAGCATTCATTCAGTGTCTCTCTCATACGGCATTTGTCTGCATGCAACAGACCATGGGTCTGGGCTAGGGTCGGTCAGCGTCTATAACCCAGAACCCGACCACCTAGCTGGGGCCTAAGTTATGGAGACTTCACTAGATACAGGAGAAGCATCTGGAAAGCTGCTTTCTGCAACTGCTTGAATCGCGGCCTTCCTCTCTGCCAATAGGTCTGTACATGTTCCTCTAAACCAAACTGAACTGCTAACCTGAGGGTATTAAAGAGCCTCCCCACAGGTAGTTGTCAGGACAATACCCACCACTAGTCTACTATGCATCTCCCAGGCTGCTCTTACAATGCCCTCCACAGTTACAGTAGACACTATTGTTAGAGCAGACGTCAAACTAACACGTTGGCACTGGCTGCATGCTGAGCGGCATGTCTCAAAGCACAGGAGGGTAGAGGACGGGGTGACGGGTTGAACCGCGGGGGGGGGGGGGGGTTTGGACACCCCCTCAGGGTGAAGCGTCCATCCTGACCCCCTCTCAGACAGACGGCCAATAATACCTTACCCACAACGCCTCGGCAATGTTCCACTCCGGCCAACGGCGGCTAAGTCTGGGGACTGCCGTGTTTCATCCTTTATCCCCACGCCGGCCGGCGTTACCATGTTGTGTTTAATCTCTGTGAGAGAGTGTCAGAGTGCGATGCCCCCAGGTCTCGTTCTGTAAGCTCAGAGATGTTTCTGATCTTGTTGGATGAGAAACGACTTGTGTGAAATGGGGGGCTCGGTGGAGTGGCTGCATTCTTGAGTGATGTCGACACGTTTCTTCATGGATAGAATCATGACATTTTCCCGTCTGCTTTAACCCCATGAGTGTTACGGGAATGTTGTCATGACAAAGGTCCATCCATTGAAGCTGTGAGGCGCGTCCGCCTCGAAGCGGGCGGTTTCGGTGGAGCCTTCCACCCAGCAGGACCAGTGGTAGCACAGCTATAAGTTCAAATTGAAAAGACTTAGAAAGGGCAGGCAGGCACGCACGCATACACACACACATGAGCACACACGGACACAAAATAACCCATTCCTGTGATCTTTGCTCTCTGTTGTGTTTACACAAGCACAACTCTGGGAGATATCTGAGGGATTCAGGCCATGGTACCAGTACCAAAGCTATGAAGTCATCTTATTAAGATTACAACCCCTGTACGCCACGTACTGTACAGCCCTGTTTTCACTTCCCGTTAAGGTCTCTTGTGGGTGATAGTGGGTGAGACGAAGGGAAAAGGAGGGACGGTCGACGGGGAACCCCAGTACAACGTGAGAAATCTCGCCGCCCTGGTAGATTTCACAGTCGTGTGGCGCTCCAGCAGACACTGTTAAACAGTCCTTGCCTTAGCTTATCATTCTGGGACATTTCACCGTTTTTACTAATGGTATCACCTTTCTAACTGTCTGGCTAGAAGATAGATATCATGGCCCAATTAGAGGATAGTGGCTATTTGTTTCCCATTACGTGATAATTGTGTTCTTAAAATGTTTGGCTGTTGTGTGATGTGTGATGAATAATTAAACATGATGGAAATACAGTTGAAGTCGGACGTTTACATACACTTAGGTTGGAGTCATTAAAACTCGTTTTTCAACAACTCCACAAATTTCTTGGTAACAAACTGTAGTTTTGGCAAGTCCGTTAGGAGTCATTTTCCAACAATTGTTTACAGACAGATTTTTCACTTATAATTCACTGCATCACAATTCCAGTGGGTCAGAAGTTCACATACACTAAGTTGACTATGCCTTTTAACAGCTTGGAAATTCCAGAAAATTATGTCATGGCTTTAGAAGCTTCTGATAGGCTAATTGACATAGTTTGAGTCAATTGTAGGTGTACCTGTGGATGTATTTACAGGGCCTACCTTCAAATTCAGTGCCTCTTTGCTTGACATCATGGGAAAATGTACAAACAATAGTATGCAAGTAGAAACTCCATGGGACCACGCAGTCGTCATACCACTCAGGAAGGAGACGCGTTCTGTCCCCTGGAGATGAACGTACTTTGGTGCGAAAGTGCAAATCAATCCCAGAACAACAGCAAAGGACCTTGTGAAGATGCTGGAGGAAACAGGTACAAAAGTATCTATATCCACAGTTAAACGAGTCCTATATCGACATAACCTGAAAGGCCGCTCAGTAAAGAAGAAGCCACTGCTCCAAAACCGCCATTAAAAAAGCTAGACTACGGCTTGCAACTGCACATGGGGACAAAGATCGTACTTTTTGGAGAAATGTCGTCTGGTCTGATGAAACAAAAATATAACTGTTTGGCTATAGTGACTATCATTATGTTTGGAGGAAAAAGGGGTAGGCTTGCAAGCCGAAGAACACCATCCCAACCGTGAAGCACGGGGGTGGCTGCATCATGTTGTGGGGGTGCTTTGCTGCAGGAGGGGCTGGTGCACTTCACAAAATAGATGGCATCATGAGGTAGGAACATTATGTGGATATATTGAAGCAACATCTCATGACATCAGTCAGGAAGTTAAAGCTTGGTCGCAAATGGGTCTTCCAAATGGATAATGACTCCAAGCATACTTCCAAAGTTGTGGAAAAATGGCTTAAGGACAACAAAGTCAAGGTATTGGAGTGGCCATCAGAAAGCCCTGACCTCAATCCTATAGAAAATGTGTGTGCAGAACTGAAAAAGCGTATGCGAGCAAGGAGGCCTATAAACCTGACTCAGTTAGGAATGGGAGGAATGGGCCAGAATTCACCCAAATTATTGTGGGAGGCTTATGGAAGGCTACCAGAAACGTCTGACCCAAGTTAAACAATTTAAAGGCAATGCTACCAAATACTAATTGAGTGTATGTACATTTCTGACTCATGTGATGAAAGAAATGAAAGCTGAAATAAATCATTCTCTCTACTATTATTTTGACATTTCACATTCTTAAAATAAAGTGGTGATCCTAACTGACCTAAGACGGAATTTTTACTATGATTAAATGTCAGGAATTGTGAAAAACTGAGTTTAAATGTAGTTGGCTAAGGTGTTTGTAAACTTCCGACTTCAACTGTAGATCCTAAAATGGACTGACACTCTAAAGAGGGAAAGAGAGAGAGAGAGAGGGGGACAGAGGGAAACAATGATACCAAAGTAAAAAGTAGGGGAAGGTAGAAGGTTAAAAGAGGGCCTTAGAGGGTGATAAGGCCGTGTCCCCTTTTCCCCTCCCGGCCCTTCCCTGTAGTCGTCTGTCCCACACACAGGCTGTTGGGTAGACGTGGGTGAGATGTTGGGATAGCAAGGGATAAAAGGGACATTGTGAGGAAGAGGCCTAGCTGTCAAAGAGGCTGCTGTAAGTCTTTATCAACACCATCCCATAGGGTGAGTGTGGGCATTGATAACCTCCATAGGAACGTATGGGCCACTACTGATGACATCATCATACCCTTAGGAATACCTGGTTCCTTGCAGTTGTTTAGGGTGCACTACCTGGCTGTGATAACACAACGTGACATAGAATGAATAGAATGGGCGTTCACATTCAAGTCAACTATGGCATAATGGGTGGACTGGCAGCCATTTTGAGTGTACCCATGCCAGGAAGTAAAAGCAGGAAGTGTACCCTTCAAACTGTGCTGTGACTTTTTTTTTGTCAACTCAACTTACATTACAAAAAATACATTCCATTTGCATGAGCCACTTCAGTTAGCATCGTTTAAATAAACATTCTACATTCTACATGGCAATCCAGCATCAGTTATTAGAACATTCGAAATTACCATGGACATTTTTCTATCACAATACCAGGCAGCCATTTCGAGTGTATCCATGAGTTTACCATTAGATGTTCTATTAATTATTTATATGGCTATTACATTGTTCATGTGGCTATTACATATTCCTGTGGCTATTACATATGCTGAGTACTTGTTGGCTGCTTTTCCTTCCAACTCATCCCAAACCATCTCAATTGGGTTGAGGTTGGGTGATTGTGGAGGCCAGGGTGATTGTGGATGCAGCACTCCATCACTCTCCTTCGTGGTCAAATAGCCCTTACACAGCCTGGAGGTGTGTTGGGTCATTGTCCTGTTGAAAAACAAATGATAGTCCCACCAAGCGCAAACCAGATGGGATGGCGTATTGCTGCCGAATGCTGTGTTAGCCATACTGGTTAAGTGTGCCTTGAATTCTAAATAAATCACAGACAGTGTCACCAGCAAAGCACCCCACACCATCACAGCTCCTCTATGCTTCACGGTGGGAACCACACATGCGGAGATCATCCATTCACCTAATCTGCGTCTCACAAAGACACAGCAGTTAGAACCAAAAATCTAATTTGGACTCATCAGGCCAAAGGACAGATTTCCTCCAGTCTAATGTCCATTGCTCATGTTTCTTGGCCCAAGCAAGTCTCTTCTTATTATTGGTGTCTCCTCTGAAAGGTTGATGTGAGATGTGTCTGTTACTTGAACTCTGTGAAGCATTTATTTGGGCTGCAATTTCTGAGGCTGGTAACTCTAATAAACTCATACTCTGCAGCAGAGGTCTTCCTTTCCTGTGGCGGTCCTCATGAGAGCCAGTTTCATCATAGTGCTTGATGGTTTTTGCGACTGCACTTGAAGAAATGTTCCGTATTGACTGACCTTCATGTCTTTAAGAAATGATGGACTGTCGTTTCTCTTTGCTTATTTGAACTGTTCTTGTCATTAATATGGACTTGGTCTTTTACCAAATAGGGCTATCTTCTGTATACCATCCCTACCTTGTCACAACACAACTGATTTGCTCAAATGCACAAAGAAGGAAAGAAATTCCACAAATTAACTTTTAACTTTAAACAAGGCACACCTGTTAATTGAAATGCATTCCAGGTGACTACCTCATGAAGCTGGTTGAGAGAATCCCAAGTGTGTGCACAGCTGTCATCAAGGCAAAGGGTTGCTACTTTGAAGAATCTCAAATATATTTTGATTTGTTTTGCAATTTTTTGGTTACTACATGATTCCACATGTGTTATTTCATAGTTTTGATGTCTTCACTATATACAACATATCAAATCAAAGTTGACTTGTCACGTGCGCTGAATACAGAAGGTGTAGACCTGTGAAATGCTTACTTACAGGCTCTACACAACAGTGCAAAAAAGGTATTAGGTGAACAATAGGTAAGTAAAAGAGGAGTTGGCGGGTGGTGGGTTGCAGGACACAATGCAGATAGCCCAGTTAGCCAATGTGCGGAGGCACTGGTTGGTTGGGCCAATTTTGGTAGCATGTACATGAATGTATAGCTAAAGTTACTATGCAAATATGATAAGTAGCAGCAGCTTAAAGGAGGGGTTGGGGGGTGTACACAATGTTAATAGTCCGGGTAGCCATTTGATTACCTGTTCAGGAGTCTTATGGCTTGGGGGTAAAAACTGTTGAAAAGCCTTTTTGTCCTAGACTTGGCACTCCGGTACCACTTGCCATGCGGTATTAGAGAGAACAGTCTATGACTGGGGTTACTGGTGGCTTTGATCATTTTTAGGGCCTTCCTCTGACACCCCCTGGTGTAGCTTAGCCCCAGTGATGTACTGGGCCATACGCACTACCCTCTGTAGTGCCTTGCGGTCGGAGGCGGAGCAATTTCCGCACCGGCATTGATGCTCTCAATGTTGCAGCTGTAGAACCTTTTGAGGATCTGAGGACCAATGCCAAATCTTTTTAGTTTCCCGAGGGTGAATAGGCTTTGTCGTGCTCTCTTCCCGACACTGTCTTGGTGTGTTTGGACCATTCTAGCTTGTTGGTGATGTGGACACCAAGGAACTTGAAGCTCCCAACCTGCTCCACTACAGCCCCGTCGATGAGAATGGGGGCATGCTCGGTCCTCCTTTTCTTGTAGTCTACAATCATCTCCTTAGTCTTGGTTATGTTGAGGGATAGGTTGTTATTCTGGCACCACCCGGCCAGGTCTCTGAACTCCTCACTATAGGCTGTCTCGTCGTTATCGGTGATTAGACCTACAACTGTTGTGTCGTCTGCAAACTTAATGATGGTGTTGGAGTCGTGCCTGGCCATGCAGTCATGGGTGAACAGGGAGTACAGTAGGGGACTGAGCACGCACCCCTGGGGGGCCCCAGTGTTGAGGATCAGCGTGGCAGATGTGTTGCTACCTACCCTCACCACCTGGGGGCGGCCCGTCAGGAAGTCCCGGATCCAGTTGCAGAGGGAGGTGTTTAGTCCCAGGATCCTTAGCTTAGTGATTAGCTTTGAGGGTACTATGGTGTTGAACGCTGAGCTGTACTCAATGAATAGCATTCTTATATAGGTGTTCCTTTTGTCTAGGTGGGAAAGGGCAGTGTTGAGTGCAATAGAGATTGCACCACCTGTAGATCTGTTTGGGCGGTATGCAAATTGGAGTGGGTCTAGTGTAGAAGTGATTTAGCTTGTCTGGTAGGCTCGTGTCACTAGGCAACTCGCGGCTGTGCTTCCCTTTGTAGTCTGTAATAGTTTGCAAGCCCTGTCACATAAGACGAGCGTCGGGAGTTGGTGTAGTACGATTCAATCTTAGGCCTGTATTGACGCTTTGTCTGTTTGATGGTTTGTTGGAGGGCAAAACAGGATTTATTATAAGCTTCCAGGTTAGAGTCCCGCACCTTGAAAGCGGCAGCTCTGCCCTTTAGCTTAGTGCGAATGTTGCCTGTAATCCATGGCTTCTGGTTGGAGTATGTACGTACAGTCACTGTGGGGACGATGTCCTCGATGCACTTATTGATAAAGCCAGTGACTGATGTGGTGTACTCCTCAATGCAATCGGAAGATCCCAGAACATGTTCCCGTCTGTGATAGTAATACAGTCCTGTAGTTTAGCATCTGCTTCATCTGACCACTATTTTATAGACTAAGTCACGGGTTCTTCCTGTGGTCCCCCTCGTCTTACCAGAGTGTGCTGTTCTATCTTGTATATCCCGCTAGCTGAATATCCATGTCGTCATTCAGCCACGATTCCGTGAAACATAGGATATTACAGTTTTTGATGTCCCTTTGGTAGGATATTCGTGATCGTACCTCGTCTAATTTATTGTCCAATGATTGCACGTTGGCGAGTAATATTGACAGTAACAGCAGCTTTCCCACTCGCCTCCTGCGGGTCCTCACGAGGCATCTTGCTCTGTGGTCCTTCTACCTGAGTTTCTTCCTCTTGCAAATAACGGGGATGTTGGCCCTGTCGGGTGTTTGGAGAATGTCCTGTGCCTCCTGCTTGTTGAAGAAAAAATCTTTGTCTAATCTGAGGCGAGTGATCACTGTCCTGATATCCAGAAGCTCTTTTTTGCAGAAACATTATGTACAAAAAAAGTTACAAATAACGCGAAAAAAACAAACACATAATAGCACAATTGGTTGCTGCCATTTCTTCGGGCTCCATTTAAAAAAAAAAATTCAGCAGAATTTGTTTTTGAAAAAATAAAGAAAAATCTTTGAAGGAATAGGTGTGTCCGAACCTTTGACTAGTAATGTATGTTACTTTGAGTCTTGTCTACTTCTATGTTAAGATTGTCTCATACCTCACTAAACATATTTCTGCCTCCATCTTACTCCATTGAAACCCATGTCACAGTTATTATTGTCTTTCTCTTTACCTCTCCTACAGGACTATTTTCTCTGTAGCCTATTTCTCATCTCACAAATCAGCATGTTGAAATCTCTCTCCTTTTGTTTCCCTGTGTTTAATAATAAATCAGCTGCAGGGTTGTTTTTCTCTCTGGCATCTTCGCCGGCTCAGCCCCCAAGCCACTGTGGTCTCTCAAAATGTGCTTATGGCAACAACAAAAAAACTATAGCATGACATATTTATCTGTCATATTTATGCCACATTCATCTCCCATCAGACGGAGCATTTTCACCATGAGCCTCATAACGCTAGCAAAACAAACATGTGTCTGTGCTCTGGGTTAGAATGTGTTCCGGTATGTTTGATATGCTATAGGCCTGTTTATTTGAGCTGTGAAGAGCACTAGCTTGGAATGAAACGCTTGGCACATGACTCGTCATATTTCTTAGCATGAGGAGTGTCGGCCATTTTATGACTGATAGTTCGTTGACCTGAGGCTGCGAGGGGATACTGGAAGACTAACGCATAATTACTGGCCCAGTGAACGCAAGCCCCAAAATGATTTATGTCAGACAAAATCTTTGCAAACTATGCGGGTTGCCGTGGTAACGGGTATACCGAGCAGCGTGTGTAAACAGTGTGGTCAGTGTTGTAGATATGAGTGGAGTGGATCCCACGGTGTGTATGTGTGTGTGTGTGTGTGTGTGTGTAGGGGTGGCTGTACATAACCCATGGCGCTCCTCTACCTCCGGACACTCCCGTTCGATAACGTCAGAGAAGAAGCTTTCCCTCGACATTCCCACATCTCCAAACATCTCCGGAATCCCATTTATTCTGACGATGCCATGGTAACCAGAAACTGCACTCACCTGTGAAAAGACCAGATACATTCCCTGGCATTCCTTTTCGCAAGTACTCTATGGATTCATATACTGTATGTTGTTTCGTACCCATCACACAAATATACCATTGGGCACATGGAAGTTAGGAAATGGATGGAATCTTGCTGGATGCCCTGAATGCCTGTTAAAACCTCTTGTTCCAAGTAAACACTCGTTATCACACTACAGAGTCGCTACATGCAGATGGATACACCCACAACTCAGCTAGGAGCCCACGTAAACACTCACGCGTACACCCCTTGGCACAGTTGGGCAACAAACACACACTCACGCGTACACAAACATGCATGCACCGCACACGCACACACATGCACATACACCCCCTTCCACAAACCCTTCAACAATCCCTTCCTGTCAAACGTTGATGTGCCATGAGTAAGGGGGCGTGGCTAGTGAGTGATTGACAGCTTGTTGGCAGCGGACAGTGCCGAGAGGAATCTGAGGGGTGAGCTTAGCATGCCTGTGGCCCAGGGCCTCTAAAGCGAGGCGCGGAGAGACAAACGACAGTAAGAGAACAGAGACGTGCTGGAGAGGTCTCTCTGGACGTGTGGCCACTAAAAATAGAGCCAAGTGCAAACCCCGGACCGGCATATCCTCATTGCTCTATCGACTGTGACGATGACAGATGGACAGTTGTCCAGTTGTAGGTAGGCCTGCCACTCGCATACCTGTGTGTGTGTGTGCGCGTGCATGCATGTTGCGCGTGTGTGTGTACGTGTGTATTTCTCACTGCCAAAGGGGTTGGCAGAAATAGTTGGTAAGGGCTGACTGTACGTGCACCAGGTCGAAAAGGAAAGCAGGAGCGAGGGAAAACCCGCAGTTCTCTCCTTCACTCCAGCCCATGCCACCACAAACAGGCCTAATGTTCACAAAGTGGCCCATAACTGCCTAGGAGGGCCAGAAACCATAGTAAAAACACAATCTGAAAGCCACAAAAATACATTCACTAAACCACTGGCCTGGAACTCACCTATAAACAGTCCTTGTTCGACAAAGACTCAGAATATGAAATGACTTAACACAAGGACACTTGACATTTGACTTGGTCTGAGAGAACAGAGAACAGGAAGGGGGTGGGGGCTGAGAGAGGAGTGAGAGACGGGTGAGCGAGGGATGAGAGAGTTGTGTAGAGAAGTTAGAGAAGGGCTATAGAGGGGTGACATCGGAGCAAGAGGGGGTTGAAAGTGGAGATCGAAACGGATGAGAGGGGTGAGAGAAGGATGAGAGAGAGGAGGACAGAATGATGGCGAGATGAAACAGAATGACAGGTCTTTCCCCTCCTTCCCTCGTTGCAGGAGTTTCTGATCTTATAAAGCTCTCCCTAAGTAGCTCAATATGTCTGTGGTGGGTTGCCAGTGTTGTGAATGTCACCCCTCCTGGTCTTAGGATCGCTTTACTGCCTGTATGAATGGACTCCATGTGCTGAGGGATTGTGTGTGTGTGTGTGTGTGTGTGTGTGTGTGTGTGTGTGTGTGTGTGTGTGTGTGTGTGTGTGTGTGTGTGTGTGTGTGTGTGTGTGTGTGTGTGAACAGGCGTGTGTACATGTGTACACGTGTGTATATGAGAGTGTGTGTGTGTGTGCATGTGGTTCAGTTTAACCCTTTACACCGAGCGCTGCACCATTTAACCCCTGTGCCTCAGGAGTGAGACTCCAATTAACAGCCTTTCCCGTTCTTTCAGCTGCAGCTGGTGCCACATATGCAACAGGACTGCATCCGATCTACATACGACGCAGTGATACTGTGTCTAGCAATGATTTCAGGTTCACACTCACTCCATGCACACACACCGTCGGTGTCAGTCCATTGGACTTTCATTTAAGCCCGTTTGCATCAAGCAGCCTATGGCCATTGTATCGATGATATGGCTTTTTCAGGAGTCATTTTATTCTTTGTTGCATGCTTGAAGTCCAGCTCAATCTCCACTTTACCACATGGAGGAATGAAATCGAGAGAGCGACAGGACAAATAAGTAGAAGGTGGGAAAAGGTGTGCGGGGAAATAAGACTGTGATTTCTTCAGCGTCAAAAAGGGCGCACAAAAAGTTTTCCAAAAGTGTTGGGGAGCGCTCTCAAAGTGTGCTCATTAGATAGCTCGTGTAGAACTCGGTGAGGTGTGTGAGACTCAGTGAGGTGTGTGAGAGTGAGAGACAGAGCACTCCCCTAGTTGGTGTGGTGCATCCACCCACTCGTGCTGCGTTTGGCCTGCTGCCTGCGTCAGATCGAGAGAGAGAGAGAGAGCAAGGGAGTTATGGACTGTTACTGAGGACATTTGCTTGTCATGTTTCAGGAGCTCTGGAAGTGAAAAGGAAGAAAATGAAGAGGTTGGGAGGAAGAAGGACAGCTGCGTAGCTTTGAGCAGCCCTGAGTTCTCTCTGTGGTATACAATAGACTTGGAGTGATGGCTTCAATATGGATGAAGAGGTAATCCCGTAAAAAAACACATGAAACGGATTTCTTCAAAGAGTATGGTTTTAATCTTTCCATATGACATCTAATATGCTGCATTTGTGTGTTTCATCATATGTTATGGTAGAATCATTTACTGAACAAATCCCCTGATGGTTGGATGAGAGTGTGGCTCACTGAAATGCAGCTCTACTATCCGGTAAAGAAATCCCAGGACTAAGGGCAGGGTTTCAGAGCTGTCTCCAAGAGCATCTGGGGTTATGGTCGCACTTCCTAGGTTACTGTCCTGGTTTGGACATTTAGATTCCTATGCTGCAAGTTACAGTGCTCAGAAATAGCTTTGTCCTGGGTTGTGTTCAGTTGGGCACACGTTGCCAAATGTTTCGCAACAGAAAAATAAATCATGTGTTCTCATTGGACAAATTCAACAAGAACCTCCCACATTTCACATTTCTTCCAAATGTTTTTTCCCAACTGAACACAGCCCTGGTGTTGTTGACTGAGGAAATGGATGCGTCTTCACCAACGTCATGGCTCTAGTCCTCCTACACAGCCTGGCCTCAGAGCAATATGAAATATACTTTATGTATTTCTGAGCACCTCTAAGATGTATGATACCTACTAATGGTCTATTTACTTGAGACAGAAATTAAATTAGGGAGGTTGGGTTGGCGTAGTCCGCGACAGACTAGCAATCCAAAAATTGCATGTTCGAGTCGCATCAGGAACAACTGTAGCATTTTACCTAACCCTTCCCCTTATTCTAAACTTAACCGAATTAACCCAACATATTATGTAAATTCACCTAACCTTTGTTGTTTTAGTTCTCCTAACCTTTGTTGTTAGTTTCCCTAACCAGCCATGTAAATTCCACCCGTAATTCTCCCTTGTTGTTACGTGTTGTAATACTCAAGTCCGTTCTTGAGACCACAAATTGAATGTCTTGTCTCGCTGTCAGATACATTTTTACTCGGTCTTGACTCCGTCCCAGACAATGAACAATCGGAATTTTGACTTGCCTGCCTTGCCTAAGTTAAATTAAGGTTACATTTTTTTTTTTTTTACAAAAATTAATAAAAATGTTTCCCGAGACCAGCAGAGTAAAAAAAACTCTTCAGTCAGTGCATAAAACTGCTTCGCCGGGCCAAATATTCACACTCCTTTCATGACACAACAATATCTTATCGCCTATTGAAACCGGGGCTTCCTACTTTACTTGTAATATTACTGTCCTTTACTTTCGTTGAAAAAAAAATCCTCAAATGTTTTCGAGCTCATCAGAATTTCCTTGATTCGCTGGAAGGGAAGAGTGGGGGAAATTGTTTGAAAGTTGCATACTCACTATTAGTAAGGGGAGACCAGGGCAACATATTTAGTCTTTTTATCTATTATAGACCTGTTTGGGTTAGTGATCATTTGTAGAGTGGCTCTCTATTTTCCCTCTCAATGCATATTTTCACCATTCTGTATGTCTGAAGAATACACACTTCCGGCGCCAACAGAGACGGCCGCCTCGCTTCGCGTTCCTAGGAAACTATGCAGTTTTTTTTTTTACGTGTTATTTCTTACATTGGTACCCCAGGTCATCTTAGGTTTCATTACATACAGTCGGGAAGAACTACTGAATATAAGAGCAACATCAACTCACCGGACATCAACATCAGGACAACGGAATGGATCCCAGCCTGCGACCCAAAACAAAGACGTCGTAAAAGAGGGAAACGAAGCGGTCTTCTGGTCAGGCTCCGGAGACGGGCACAACGCGCACCACTCCCTAGCATACTTCTCGCCAATGTCCAGTCTCTTGACAATAAGGTTGATGAAATCCGAGCAAGGGTAGCATTCCAGAGGGACATCAGAGACTAACGTTCTTTGCTTCACGGAAACATGGCACACTCGAGAGACGCTAACGGAATCGGTGCAGCCAGCTGGTTTCTTCACGCATCGCGACGACAGAAACAAACATCTTTCTGGTAAGAAGAGGGGCGGGGGCGTATGCCTTATGGTTAACGAGATGTGGTGTGGTCACAACAACATACAGGAACTCAAGTCCTTCTGTTCACCTGTTTTAGAATTCCTCACAATCAAATGTCGACCGCATTATCTACCAAGGGAATTTTCTTTGATTATAATCACAGCCGTATATATTCCCCCCCAAGCAGACACATCGATGGCTCTGAACGAACTTTATTTGACTCTTTGCAAACTGGAAACCACATATCCTGAGGCTGCATTCATTGTAGCTGGGGATTTTAACAAGGCTAATCTGAAAACAAGACTCCCTAAATTGTATCGGCATATCGATTGCGCAACCAGGGCTGGTAAAACCTTGGATCATTGCTATTCTAACTTCCGCGACGTATATAAGGCCCTCCCCCGCCCTCTTTTCAGAGAAGCTGACCACGACTCAATTTTGTTGCTCCCTGCCTACAGACAGAAGCTAAAACAAGAAGCTCCCACGCTCAGGTCTGTTCAACGCTGGTCCGACCAATCTGATTCCACGCTCCATGACTGCTTCCATCACGTGGACTGGGATATGTTCCGCACTGCGTTCAACAACAACATTGATGAATACGCTGATTCGGTGAGCGAGTTTATTAGAACGTGCATTGAAGATGTCGTTCCCATAGCAACGATTAAAACATTCCCAAACCAGAAACCGTGGATTGATGGCAGCATTCGCGTGAAACTGAAAGCACGAACCACTGCTTTTAACCAGGGCAAGGTGACCGGAAACATGACCGAATACAAACAGTGTAGCTATTCCCTCCGCAAGGCAATCAAACAAGCTAAGCGTCAGTATAGAGACAAAGTTGAGTCGCAATTCAACGGCACAGACACAAGAGGTATGTGGCAGGGTCTACAGTCAATCACGGATTACAAAATGACAACCAGCCCCGTCACGGACCAGGATGTCTTGCTCCCAGGCAGACTAAATAACTTTTTTGCCCGCTTTGAGGACAATACAGTGCCACTGACACGGCCCGCAACCAAAACATGTGGACTCTCCTTCACTGCAGCCGACGTGAGTAAAACATTTAAACGTGTTAACCCTCGCAAGGCAGCAGGCCCAGACGGCATCCCCAGCCGCGCCCTCAGAGCATGCGCAGACCAGCTGGCTGGTGTGTTTACGGACATATTCAATCAATCCTTATCCCAGTCTGCTGTTCCCACATGCTTCAAGAGGGCCACCGTTGTTCCTGTTCCCAAGAAAGCTAAGGTAACTGAGCTACCTCCCCGTAACGACTACCTCCCCGTAGCACTCACTTCCGTCATCATGAAGTGCTTTGAGAGACCATATCACCTCCACCCTACCTGACACCCTAGACCCACTCCAATTTGCTTACCCCTGGATCTCGACCCCGCCCTGTGCAACTGGGTACTGGACTTCCTGACGGGCCGCCCCCAGGTGGTGAGGGTAGGTAACAACATCTCCACCCCGCTGATCCTCAACACTGGGGCCCCACAAGAGTGCGTTCTGAGCCCTCTCCTGTACCCATGACTGCGTGGCCACGCACACCTCTAACTCAATCATCAAGTTTGCGGACAACACTACAGTGGTAGGCTTGATTACCAACAACGACGAGACGGCCTACAGGGAGGAGGTGAGGGCCCTCGGAGTGTGGTGTCAGGAAAATAACCTCACACTCAATGTCAACAAAACAAAGGAGATGATTGTGGACTTCAGGAAACAGCAGAGGGAGCACACCCCTATCAACATCGATGGGACAGTAGTGGAGAGGGTAGTAAGTTTTAAGTTCCTCTGCGTACACATCACAGACAAACTGAATTGGTCCACCCACACAGACAGCATCATGAAGAACGCGCAGCAGCGCCTCTTCAACCTCAGGAGGCTGAAGAAATTTGGCTTGTCACCAAAAGCACTCACAAACTTCTACAGATGCACAATCGAGAGCATCCTGTCGGGCTGTATCACCGCCTGGTACGGCAACTGCTCCGCCCACAACCATACGGCTCTCCAGAGGGTAGTGAGGTCTGCACAACGCATCACCGGGGGCAAACTACCTGCCCTCCAGGACACCTACACCACCCGATGTCACAGGAAGGCCATAAAGATCATCAAGGACAACAACCACCCGAGCCACTGCCTGTTCACTCCGCTATCATCCAGAAGGCGAGGTCAGTACAGGTGCATCAAAGCAGGGACCGAGAGACTGAAAAACAGCTTCTATCTCAAGGCCATCAGACTGTTAAACAGCCACCACTAACATTGAGTGGCTGCTGCCAACACACTGACTCAACTCCAGCCACTTTAATAATCTGAATTGATGGGAATTGATGTAAAATATATCACTAGTCACTTTAAACAATGCTACTTAATATAATGTTTACATACCCTACATTATTAATCTCATATGTATATGTATATACTGTACTCTATATCATTTACTGCATCTTTATGTAATACATGTATCACTAGCCACTTTAAACTATGCCACTTTGTTTACATACCCTACATTACTCATCTCATATGTATATACTGTACTCGATACCATCTACTGCATCTTGCCTATGCCGTTCTGTACCATCACTCATTCATATCTTTATGTACATATTCTTTATCCCTTTACACTTGTGTGTATAAGGTAGTAGTTTTGGAATTGTTAGGTTAGATTACTCGTTGATTATTACTGCATTGTCGGAACTAGAAGCACAAGCATTTCGCTACACTCGCGTTAACATCTGCTAACCATGTGAATGTGACAACTAAATTTGATTGGATTTGATCAATGCTCTTCTGAAGTATGAACACAGAGATACTGGACATTTTGAACTGTTATTATGATGGCAAATTTGACACAATTGCGATCATGGTCTTGAATTGCACTCACATTTTCTGGTCTCTGTCTTTACTTGGTCTCGGACCCCACACCCCCCTCCCGATCTTGGTCTTGACTCGGACTCGATTTGCTCCTATATTGAATCGGTCTCGCTTTAGGTGGTCTCAAACACCACACTGGTTGTTACGAACACGGCACTGGTTGTTCCATTTTCAGATATTTTGTTTATTAGTTACTTCCCAATGCACAACAATGCCTACAAAATAGATGCTTTGGGGTATGAAAAATAGATATCTGAATAGGAAGATTGTGATGTATATAGGGCTAATATACGTCCTCCAAGAGATAATGCTAAGTTACGTCATCTAATTTCTATGCTATTGTACAACCGGGTAAGACATATGGTACTATGAGTCTTATAATTCATGTGATATTGTACGACCGCTATTCCATTTACAATGTAACATAATGTTGCATATCATAATAAAATGGAGTGTTTTATGTATAGAATGACATGAGTAGTCCTGAGACCAGGTTGTCCTCCTTTACCCCAGTTTGAACTCTGGGTTGTCAACACCTTGAAGGGAAGGGCGCCATCCATCATTCCCAAATGAGAGACAGCAAGGACAACTGATAGGTTATCTTTCAGCATGGAGGTTTCCCAACCCTGGAGTAAAATGACAGGTCGTCACATTTTCACAGAGGCACTTCCCTTCCCCTCAGTCCTCCACATCCTCTCTTCCTCTTCTTCTTCTGTTTCATTTTTTTTTTGTTCTCTGCAATGCCTTCAGGGTGTAATGCCTTTTCTTTGCTGTTTCTTCTGTCACGATGTCCTGATGTGGTCCTGTTTTTACATACTGCTTTCTGGTTTTATTTGGGGGTTTTGCCAGCCGTAAGTACAGTTCGAATGTCTCAACCTGACACCATTGTTCACTCATTGTTCATACCTTGATGATATGTTTGACTATGAGTTGTTTCTCTCTTGGAGATATTCGATATCTAGGCCCACATAACAGGATAGCATCTAGCATCCAACAGACCTATCATCTGATTTTATAGAGGTGATTAATTTGTAGTCTAATCACTTTATTGACTTCATTTGACATTATTACCATGCAGAAAGCTCAATAATTATCTCTATTTTGGGGGTTTTAAGACATCAGCATACAGATGTTGGACCTTAATATGATCACTCTTTTGTTGCTGAGAATTTTTAGCAGGAAATTGCAAACTTGTGGTGTATTTATAGTGGCTTCTACAGTTTGTAATTTCCACTTTCAAACTTCAGACTTGATTTGCCCTAATGAAAAATGTATCAACCCCTTCAAAAATGTCCATTAATTATAATGTACATAATACATACACATACATCTGTACACTCCCGTTCTTCCCCACTCATCGAATCACATCAAAGTCCAAATGATTGGATTTAACAGGCTTGCATCCTTCAAATAGACTCTTACCAACATAGTAAAATGCAACAGACCTGTTTTTTCCTTCCACTGTTGGAGAACATGAAAGTTTGTTTAGTCTATGTTGAACCATCACTCCACGCATCACTCCACTGCTCACGACGTTGGAAGAGGGACGGATGGAGAGTCACAGCTCGTAAAGACGAAATTTTCAGACGTTAGCCTCTCTGGTAATTACCAGTGGGATGTGACGGATGTGCTAACGCTAGACTGCTAGTCCTAATTGGGGCCTAACCATTGAAAGGAACAGCCACTTCAGTCAGAACATGCCTCGTCTGGCATCACTGCCAGCCATTAGCGCTGAATGGATTCCATAATGTTCCATTAAACCCATTCTCTATCACTCTGTTGTGTTCATTTACTCTCCCTCTCTTTCTCTCATTCTCTTGTTCGATCTCTCTCCCTCTCTCTCTTCCTCTCTCTCTCTCTCTCTCTCTATCTCTCTCTCTTTCTTTTTACTCTTTCCCTCAGTACCTCTCTTTTTGGCTTGATCACTCTAAATGGGGGGAGTGCATTTTTATTGTTCCCCTAATGATTTGAGGCACTGATCAGTAGAGAGCTTTTAAGGTGAGCACGTCATCCTACATTAAAAAAAAACACACACAAAACAAACAAATGTCCCGTTCCAGGGCGAGATAGTGTGTGGTGACTGACTTCCTTTGTAAACAAACTGACGCACTGAAACGTTTCTTTTTGTTGTCTTGTTTTATTTCCCAGTGCTGGCCTGCTCCTTTTGTGACTTGTTGTGTGTTTTATCTCTCTCTGATATGAGGGCATTCCATTGGCATGGTGTAACGCACAGGCCACATGGTAGCATAGCCCTCCACACAGCACATTTCCAACGGCCCGTGTGAGGCGGGTTAACCTCTACACCGCCTTCTACGTGTGGGAAGAAGACCTCTTATTCATCATGACTTCAAAGGCAGAACTGATCCTAGATCAGCACTCGTACTCTGAGGCGCTTTGTGAATACGGGTTGCAGGTTTGGGGGAGAGATATACCTCTGTTGTTGGGAACGTGGGGGAGTGGGGTGGTGGTGAGGAATTGAATGTTGTGGAGGAAAAAAATCACGCCGGTTGATAGAGAACAAGGGCGTATTTGAGTCGATGTAGAGTGGATGGAGAGAAAGTGAGAGTGAGGGAGGGTGAGAGGAAAATGATCTAGGAGAGAGGGAGGGAACACACCTATGGGGAGTGTTGCAGGTGGATGGCAACCAGCCATGCTGTGGGGCAGTGTGCATGTGTGTGTGGGGGGGGGGATTCATTTTACTCTAGGAGGCGCTATTGACTGAAGACAACACAATGCCGCCACTTTCTTTCTGCCTCTCCCTTTTGATGAAGTTTGTTCATTTTCTCTCTTCTCTCGACAAATGGTCGCCACTTCTTCTGCCCTTTTTCTAGTAAGACATCCAGACTGCCTCTGTGTAGTTATGTAACTGGGGCTCATCTGGGCTTCAGAGGAAGAGCCGATAAACAAAGATCAGTGACCAAACAGGAAGTGGGGACACCAGCCAGATTGGGTTGCATTTTAATTCACATCCTCAGGAGCTTCTGTGTCACACAATGCAGGAGTCAGTATGGAAATCAGACAGGTCACCCATAATACAAGTCAGTATTCGACGTCCATCCATGTCTGAGGACGTCGGGAGATGATGTGGAAACCGCCCACTAGGGGCAACAGTGAGTGCCGTCACCTTCAAGTGGGTTTCGGTTTTGCGTTGTCGATGGGGATTACGGATGGGCGTTTCATTCCAAGAAAGTTCCTTTTTATATTGTTGTTTTAAGCCTAAAAACCTTAACCATTTGGAGTTAATGCCTAAACTTAACCTTAAACACTTGAATTTGAGGTTTGAGAAAAATGTCTGAGTTGAGACTGCGAGAGCTGGTAGATGCAAATAGGAACACATTGTATCCAATGGTGTCCAGACTATTCATCGCCTTGGTGCATGTTGTTGATTGGAAAGATTTGACTTTGGCTTTGTCGTACTGTGTGGATAGACAAGTGTGCCTTGTGTGTAATGTGTGTTGTGTCTGTGTAAAAGTGTGTGCTAGCAGGTTTGTGTAAGTACTATATGTCTCCATGTATCATTGTGACATGGTGGAACGCTGCTGACACTTCCTGGTCCCGTGGGGCTTTTCCCTTCCGACCCCACCCCATTGTCACCGGTGGCAATTATTCCACTAAACACTGCGAGTGATTTCATGTAGGTAATCGTTCAGCGGTTCAGTGATCATCAATGGACTCAGTCACTGTATGATCAATTATTAGAGCATACCTGCATACTGTATGGAAGGAAAATAGAAGTTCTGCGATTGAGCAGGCAAATAGATTTCTGGAAAAAGTAGCTTTCCAGTGTTTTTATGTTGTTTTCTCAAGTCAGTCAAAACTGTGTATTCAGTGAGTCTCCACTTTCGACACCCTGAATAATTTGCCCCAATTAGGTTTAAATGTAATTCCTGTTGACGTCAACGATTAATACTGTTATTATTATGATTCAGAATGAATAAATGCTCTCAAAAAGAAAACAGCTGGGACTTGAAACCCCCAAAGGAAAAGCGAGGCAGTTCTGAAGGCACTCCAAGACAAGTAGTCCTTCAATCAAGATGCCAAACTCCCTCACTGACTCCGTCTCTGCTCCTGTCGTACTTTACATGTTCGGCATTTTTTTCTCTCCAAGGCTACGTCCCCAAATGCCACCCCATGTCCCCTATATAGTGCACTACTTTTGACCAGGGCACCGTAGGGTTCTGGTCAAAAGTAGTGCACTATATAGTGACATTTAGTACAATATTGGATGTACCCGAAGACTCGCTAAGTGATTCTACTTAATGTGGAGAGAAAAGTGTGGGGAGCAGACTAAATCAAAATGTATTTTAGCAGCTCTGCGGTCCGGCAGGACTCCCATTCTGACTGACGAGCCATTTGATGCATGCGATGCCAGAGGGCAAACCCAGAAACTCTACTCTTCTCCACCTTAGGGGTTTAATATTTCCTGCCAAGTGTGCAAGTGCAAGAAATAATGAATTCCTGAGATTTCACGTGCTGAATGTCAAATCTTCATGTCTGTATCCATTGTGCTGAATGATTCTGACATCTGCTTCCTAAGGCAAGAACAATATGAACCCATATTTCCATATTGCAAGTATAACAGACTAATGCACTTGACCACCATCATTGCGGCATATAGATTTTGGCGTTGGGTTTGGACTGTATAGAGTCTGTGAATAATGTTCCATTACGTCTGCTGATCATTTCATAGATGGCCCTTGTTGTACAGTAGCCTAACTTCTATGTCGAACGTTTAGCTATTATAAAATGATTATCAGACAAACTGCATGTGTGCATGTGTCTGTTTAGCCTAAGGTATAGCAGGCCTCAGTGGAGGCTGCTGAGGGGAGGAATGCTCATAATAATGGCTGGAATGGAGTGTAATGGAATGGCATCAACCACATTGAAACCAGGGGTTTGATGTGTTTGATACCATTCCATTGACTTCATTCCAGCCATTATTATGAGTCGTCCTCCCCTCAGCAGCCTCCACTGGTAGGCCTACCTGTATACATGTGTGTTTCAGGGTTAACTTGCCGGGACGGGTAAGTGAGTGTTTGTATGGAGTGTGTCATGGTCATGCACGGTTGTCAGGGTGGGTTTCGGTGACATGTTAATGACAGTCGGTAACCCCATGACTCACAGTCCCCCCCCCCCCCCTCCCTCACCCCACTTGCCCCCGGTCGGTCCCACTGCAAACATTAACCTGCTGGGAACTCCCTCACTCAGCCTGGCTGGCTAGGACCCACTCTACTTTGTGGCACGCTAGCTCCCACAACACTCTGTCGTTCTCTCCCGAGGTCTCTCCCTCCCCCTCTCCTCCCGTTCATCTTAATGTCCCCATGCTGTCATCTAATAGCGCCATTAGAGCCAGTGCCAGGCAGACAGGTTGGCACACACACATTTTTTTTTTCTTCATTTCTCATTTCATGCTCCTCTCTTGTTTTGTTCTTCTGACGTATGGAAATTGACAGAGGCCATTTGATGGGAAACCGAAAGCTGTTTCACATTATATCCTTCTTCTACTAGCCTCATTGTCAGACGCACTAGTAGGATGTATATGAAGTTGCTGGGCTGGGAACGATGTGGGAACGTTGAATCACGTCTCCTGTGTGACTATCTCCAGTCTTTTATTCCTAGTGCTGATTGGTTTACGGGGCCTGGACTGATGGTGCGGCCTGTATGCCTGCTCCTTCCCTTGGTACGGTATGACGGTATAGACACAATGCCAAGGCTTCCTAGGGAGCTGCTGTTTGTGTGACTAAGCCATAGTCACCACTGGGCCAAGACACCATTACAACACACTGGAGTGCACTTAGTCTTAGGGAACATTAGTATTTTTGGGACAGTTTCCTGGGCGTAGATGAATACTAGGTCTGGACTTATTCAGGAGCGTGTTCGTCGGAGAAAATACATTGCGCATGCTTCGACACACAGAAACCTTAGTCTTCTGTGTGTCGGGCTGGGAATCTGCATGAATACTATTTGGGACATTGTGTATTCGTACTATTCATTGTGTTTGTGTTGATTTTGAGTTACAGTGCAGTGACATTGAGTCAGCCGCCAGCCCTGTGTCTCCTCCATCTGTGTGGAGCTACTCTCCAGTGGAGGGAGGGGGAGGGGAGGGGGGGGGGGGATCCCTCTGTTTTTAATTCTTTCTTTTCCCCTCTCTTTCGACTCCGGTGTTTTCGTTTCTGCCTTTGGCGAGAGGGTGAGGAAAACCCTGCTGTCTCCACCCTCGCACGTCGTCACCCGTCACCGGTGACGCTGGCCCCTAGACGCCCACTTGCCCAGGAGCACCCACTCTGCCAGGGCAGGCATGCCCGCCGTGCCTGCCTACTCACACACACTTTTATTATTTCTGGGGGCTTTTCTAAAATTAGCGGTGGATCTAGGAGGACCCAAAGAAAGGACCTTGCATTTCCAACAAAAACAGGCTCAGAAGTTACACCGCGTAGCAGGACTCGCGTTAGAGTGAGTCAGAGACATTTACTGTAGTTGTTGAGTCAAGTTGTAGCACTGGCAGCGTGTGTGTGTGTGTGTGTGTGTGTGTGTGTGTGTGTGTGTGTGTGTGTGTGTGTGTGTGTGTGTGTGTGTGTGTGTGTGTGTGTGTGTGTGTGTGTGTGTGTGTGTGTGTGTGAGTTGAGTGTTGAGGCCATGCCATGTGTCTCCCAATAAGACGCATAGGGAGTTTGGCTGGCTTTGGTCTAGTGAGTGGGTGGACAAGCAGTAAGGGCCTACCATGAACAGGAAATTCATGCCTCAATGCAGTTTTATTGAGACATGATGTTTTGAGTCCAAAATATAATGAATCAATAAGGCACGAGGTGGTGTGGTATATGGCCAATATACCACGGCTAAGGGCTGTTCCTAGGCACGACGCAACACGGAGTATTAGCTGGTTATCAACGTAATTAGAGCAGTAAAAAATGTTTTGGGGAAATACCCGTGGTATACGGTCTGATATACCACGGCTGTCATCCAATCAGCATTCAGGGCTCGAACCACCCAGTTTATAAGTATTTTTTAACTATGACTTGCTCTGTTTTTTTCTAGGATGACTTATTAGTTAGTGCATTTGGTTATAGTTGTGTGGTTTGGTTTGTGATCCTAGCCCTTAACTAGGTCTAAGTTTAGGTTTAAGTCTGTATAGACACATTCCCAATGGAATAGTCCCCCCCACCCCCTTTCTCTCCCCTCAGATTCCGGGAACTGTTGCCTTACTTGCCTCTTGTGGTGAGGGAGAGGTTTAGCTATGTTTGCTGAAATCCTTTTTTTCATTGTTCTGCCTTGGCAGCACGCAGGCTGCTAGGGTGTGAGACTTCTCTCCCTGTTCCCTTGTAAAAGCTAAGCCATGTATACAACCTGACTTCCAATGTTCCGGACCTGGGAGCCCCCGTTTCTCATAAAGAACATGATGTTGCCTAGCAACAAGCAGGGTCAAGTCTAGGGGGTATGACCTTTGATCTCCACAGTAGCGTTGACACTGTTTTCCCGCCCCCTGGATACAGTGGGGTTAAACTCCATGATTTCACCTGTTCAACTCAAATCAAATCACATTTATTCATAGAGCCCTCCTTACATCAGCTGATGTCACAAAGTGCTGTACAGAAACCCAGCCTAAAACCCCAAACAGCAAGCAATGCAGGTGTCGAGGCACGGCTACAGGGCAGGTCTGGAGCCTAATGTTTGTGTGGTTAGTGTTGGCTTGAATGGATATGTTTAGTGACAAGTGCTACTGTGCAAACCTATGTGAGTGAAGTTATGATACAGTTTGAGCAATGGAAGAAGGACTGAAAAAGATACATACTACTGAGGCTTATACTTGTCTGTTACTTTTATTCACTTAGGACTTAGGGAATGCATGAGTCAGCATGCCTTTAGCCTTTCTCCACGCACGCACGCACGCATGCGCACGCACACACACACACGCACACACACACACACACACACACACACACACACACACACACAAAGTCCAGTTATTACCTCTGTACAGGTGAGTGTTTGCCTTGCTGTCACTCTTTATTGACTTGGTTCTTAGTGAGTAAGTACAGTCTGCCTTTCTTTCTCTTTTCGTCACTCTGCCCTCCTTTGTTTCTGTGCCCTTCCTGGCAACCCTGGGTTCTCCTGACAGGTCCCAGATATATTACATTCCTCTCACTGCACATCGTGAACGCTAGTGCTGAGTGAGCGATTAACCAATATGTCAGTTTATTTCTTTTTTTAAACAACGAATTGACCGACGTCAGTTCAATTATTTGAATTCCTTTTTGGTCGTTTTTTTTGTTGTCTGTGAGCTCAGTGCGCACATCGCACTGGAGATAAATCAGATCATATGCCCGAACGGTGTGAAGTTGTAGGGAGTTGTAGTTTCCAACAGGCCAATGTTCTGCATAGTAGAAAACGTGACAATTTACCTACAATGACCATAATCCATTGCGCGGCTAAACTGGTCCGGTCTGTGTTTCTTTTATGTCTTCTATGGATACATAGAGAGCAGTTTCTTCAAGGTATCTCTACCTGAAAATACATAATCTAAGTAATTGATAGTTGGTATTCAGCAGTCATAAAAGTTGGCTTTTTTTACTTTGCAGAACTACTAAAATAGTGATTTTGTCAGACAGGCAGCAGCTCTACAGAGATGAGATGATGACTTGGAATGAAATAACGTGATCAAATAAAGCAATTGTATATACACAACAACAACATATTTTATTTTAGTAAATTCATGTCAATAAACGATGGTTAATAAGTGATAAGAAGTCATGTTCCAGTCACTACCATCATGGGACTTTTATTAATTGTTTTATTCTGTGTTTTTACAGCATTCAACTCACATAATGCATAGTGCGTTTAATGTTTAAAAAATTACCTAAACCAAAATCGTGGTCGTTTTTTTTTTTTTTAAAGGAAACCGAACACACCTTAAAAAGCACTAATCGCTCAGCACTAATAGTCATCTGCACATCCACTGTGTGAAAGTGTGTAGTTACTACATGCAGGTTTCTGAGAAAAGGATACATACATGCAGATTTGCTAGCCATGGGTTTATGCCCATGTGGATATACACTACATTACCAGAAATATGTGGACACCTGCTTGTCGAAAATGTCAGTCCAAAATCATGGGCATTAATATTGAGTTGGTCCCCCCTTTGCTGCTATAACAGCCTCCGCTCTTCTGGGAAGGCTTTCCACTCTTCTGGGAAGGCTTTCCACTAGATGTTGTAACATTGCTGCACAGACTTGCTTCCATTCAGCCACAAGAGCATTAGTGAGGTTGGGCACTGATTTTGGGCAATTAGGCGTGGCTCGCAGTCGGCGTTCCAATCCTTCCCAATGGTGATCGATGGGGTTGAGGTCAAGGCTCTGTGCAGGCTCTGTGCAGGCCTGTCAACCGATCTCGACAAACAATTTCTGTATAGATCTCGCTTTGTGCATGGGAGCATTGTCATGCTGAAACAGGAAAGAACCTTCCCCAAATTGTTGCAACAAAGAATCACAGAATCGTCCAGAATGTCATTGTATGCTGTAACGTTTCAATAAACTGGAAGGGGCCTAGCACGAACCATGAAAAACAGCTCCAGACCATTGTTTGTCCTCCACCAAACTTTACAGTTGGCACTATGCATTGGGGCAGGTAGCATTCTCCTGGCATCTGCCAAACCCAGATTTGTCCATCAAGCTGCCTGATGGTGATGCGTCATCACTCGAGAACGCGTTTCCACTGCTCCATAGTCGAATGACGGCAAGCTTTACACCACGCTGGGCATTGCACATGGTGATCTAGGCGTGTGACGCTGCTCGACCATGGAAACCCATTTCATGAAGCTCCCGACGAACAGTTATTGTGCTGACATTGCTTCCAGAGGCAGTTTGGAACTCGGTAGTGACGTTGATCAGTGAAGGAAAGTAAAAGTGTGTGTCTGTCTTACTGTTCATGTTCTTCTGTGTTTATATGCATTGTCCTGTGTGTGTGTGTGTGTGTGTGTGTGTGTGTGTGTGTGTGTGTGTGTGTGTGTGTGTGTGTGTGTGTGTGTGTGTGTGTGTGTGTGTGTGTGTGTGTGTGTGTGTGTGTAGGAAAGAGACAGAGCTTTCTGATAGTGTGTGACTTGGATAAGGCCTATTTTGCTGTTTTGCTGTGGTGGGATCCTTCCATTCCTCTTTCCCATTGAGGGTGGGTGGGTGTGTTTGTGTGTGTTTGTGCGCGATCATGTTCATTTGTCTATAAGCGTGTGTTCATTTCACTCTCTGTGGTCGGGCCCAGTACAGTCAGTGATGGCTGAGATGAATTGTGCCTTGCATTCCCCCCCCCCCAATCGCATTATGCAACGTTGGACTGTGTGAAGTGTGTGCGCCTTCACGCGTGCCCGCGTGACCCAGGTGATTCTGTTCCCAGTCATGTGTTCATGCGTGTGTGTGAGACCCAGCTGGTGCCCAGCCCCGTGTCTCTCCCATGGCGGTCCTCAAGGCTTAGTGTAATCCACGGTCACGTTAATCAGGCAGCCGCACTTGTCACATGAGGAGGCGTACGGCATGCTGAAAATCCACACGCCCACATCCCCCACTCCCTCACCAAACACCTGCAATGTCCCGCTGACACCGCAGTGTCACGTGTAGACCCCTCACGTTGGGCACGGATACGCGTAACATCTCTGAGTACCCACAAGGTTTTGGCTCAAGTCCTGGCGTCCGTTGTGCGTACGGTATATCGCAAAATCCAGTTGACCTTGCGCTCCTCTCACCAGGAAGCGAATGGGTTCACGCGGGCCCTGGCTGAAACACGCAGAGCGTCCAATAGATCCAGCACAGTGCAGCATATCCTCCGCATGTCAGACCCACACACGCCCTGACATGCGTTTACGCACCAGGGTCGGGGTCAGTTCTGTGAACCCGACTCTGTTATGTAATGTATGTATTCTCTGAAAGTGGAGTGTACCTCGCACTCCTATTGGAAACAAGAGGTTCACCCATAGAGCATACCGCACATCATTCCTCAGTGACCCATAGGACCAGAACTCGACACAACCCACAGCCCAGCTGCTCCGCCGCACTGACAAACATCAAGTCAAATCTCCAAGTGAAATATTTGTACTGTCTCTCACTGATCACGGTGTTGGAAGCCCCTGCTCTTCCCACCGGTCAAACCTCCATGTTTTCCCTTCAGTTCACATGACTCACAGTGCTTCGAGACATGTCCTCCAGCGTTACATTATTAGGCTGTCTCATCGTCCAGGTGAACTCCCTCACCCTGTGACACTAGTGTTGTCTTTGTTTATGAAAGAGGATACACTGGCTAAAAAGACAGAGCTACTTCCCCCGAGTCACATCTGCCCTAAACGCCATCTCACAATCAGCCCACACAGTGTGTGTGTATGTGTGTATGTGTGTGTGTGTGTGTGTGTGTGTGTGTGTGTGTGTGTGTGTGTGTGTGTGTGTGTGTGTGTGTGTGTGTGTGTGTGTCGACAGTGTGTATCTGCTATTGTGTGCCTGGCTTTGATTGACAGGCTAGATTTCAGATCCCTGCTCCTGTGTCCTGACTCTGACTGTAATCCTGTTACAGGGTTCGTGCCTCCCCACCCGCCTCTCTTCCGCTCCCATGTGTGTGTATACATATTTCCACAGACTATGCCTCCAGGAATTCCAGGCCCTGTCTTCAGAGGGGGATATCGGGCCGACCGCAGGCCCTTTTTCCCCTCTCCGCTTCCATCTGGTGTCGCATTAAATATTACACTTTTTAATTTGATTCAATTCCCAACGACAAACACTTGTGATTGGATGCAGATGGAGGGAGCCAGCTTGCCCACCCTGGGCTGGACCAGGGAGCTCTGGGCCGGGGATGAGGCATAGAGCTGTGGGCCTGGAGATCTGGGAGCTCCAGGCCTTGCCCGGGCCCATAATCCCAGCCTCCATCCCTCCAGCCCCCACAGAACTAAGACAACTAATACCAGAACCTTGTCAGTCATGACATATCTCTTCTCCCCACGGAACCAGATGTGCTCCCCGGGCCCGTTACAACCCAGTGAGAGTGAATCAGTGAGAGTGAATGAGGCCCCGGTAGCGTACTGTCCAACAGGCGACACAACGTAAGAAGGGATCAAAGTGTGTCGGGCCAAATGTTAGCTCACTAGAATATAGCTAATATGACTCCTCGGGAGTGTGGAGTGTGAGAGTCGGTCCTGAGAGGTCTGCTCAGCCTGGCTCCTCAGTGCTCCACCGGAGCTGATATGCTTCATGCATGATGAGTCAGCACTAATGCGGTTGCTGTAGTTTATTTACAATGGAGGGAAAAGAAAGAGAGAAAGAAAGAAAGAAGAAAAGGCCCTATCTCTTCCAGGCCAGGGTTGGGTGTGAAGCTGAGGCACTTCTCTGATCTGCTGAGCTTGCTGTGAGACCATGAGAGAAACAGGGTGGAAGCCCTCTCTAACTTCTTCTCTGAGGGTCTTACTAGAGGGAGCTATGGTAACTGGCCCCCAGTGGGTTCCTGTATTCTGCCCCACCTGCAGTGACTGTCTGTTGGGGGTAACATGAGGGTCCTGGGTGCCTGGAGGATTTTATGGATGTGCACAGGTCAGCTTTCCAGTTCTCTCCCTGCTAATTCCCCAGCGCAGTGTGTTCGCAATATGTTGAGGGCTTGACTCCAGAATGTGTTAGTGGCCTAAAATAGTAAAATACCATGAAACCTAGACTGAAGTAGGCCTATACATGTTTTTTGGTTACTGTGTGGAATGTAGCCTATGTCTCCCAAGGAAGTGTGTGTGTGTTTCTGAGTACATGTGACATTTGAGTGGTTGTGTTTGGCTAGAGTGTTTGCTCCGCGCTTCAGCCCTCGGCGGTCCCGTTCTGGAAGCTTGTGTGGCCTACCACTTTGCGGCTTAGCCGTTGTTGATCCTAGATGTTTCCTAGTCGTTTCCACTTCACAATAACAGCACTTACAGTTGACCGGGGCAGAAATTTGACGAACTGACTTGTTCGAAAGGCGGCATTCTATGACGGTGCCATTCAGTCACTGAGCTCTTCAGTAAGGCCATTCTACTGCCAATGTTTGTCTATGGAGATTGCATGGCTGTGTGCCCGATTTTATACACCTGTCAGCAACGGGCATGGCTGAAATAGCCGCATACAGGTGCAACTCAATATTAGGAAGTTGTGTGTGTGTGTATGTGTGGTCAGAACACAGCCTCATGTAATAAACAAGCAGTGGTTTTGGAGGTTGGAGGTGGATTGTTGGCTGGTTTGAATTATTGACACAATCCTGGCGAAACACTGCTCATGTCTCTCCAAGACATCTGGGGGCTGGAATTTGATCCATGCAGTTATTAACATCCATACCAATAGTAGGCTTTGTCCGGCTCCAGTTCCATCCGATGCATTCTCTCTCTCTCTCTCTCTCTCTCTCTCTCTCTCTCTCTCTCTCTCTCTCTCTCTCGCTCTACTCATCTTTTGTCTCTGTGCAGGCCCATGGGGTTTGGATTGGGGTTGGAGGTAGGAATTGAGGGTTTTGGGGGTTTTGACGGACAGGCACACGGGTTAAATCCTGTGTCTCTGTGAAGGGAGTGTGTGAGTGTGTACGTGTGTGTGGGTGTTGTGTAATCTCTGTGATTCTGTATCAGTGTGGCTCCATCTATCCTTCTCTCTTGTAGGTCAAAGTTCAAGTTAGAGATGTTGTTGAATGAAACTGAGCTGAACAGTGTATTTACAAGACCTGAGAGGTTAGGGAAGAAACACTGAACCCTGTACCTCCCCCATTGGCAACATGCATTCCAGAATTTCTTGACCTTTAGTAAGAGACCACAACAGTACAGACACAGTACAGAGTTGAGGTCAATTATTTTTCAATTCCTGTCAATGGGATTGGACATTGCATTTACCCAAAATAATTTCTGAAATGAGTGGAATCTCCAAACCAGACAGTGTCGGGCAATATATATTTCTTTGACTGTCTGAGAACGAGAGCTTGCCTTCAAAGTTCATAGGATCACTAGATGTTGTTGTCCCCTTCTTTCGCCTTGACGTCATCTTTATCATTGTGGTCTATTTAACCTCACCACAGAACTTTAATTTCCCTTATTGTTTTGTGTCATTCTCAGTTCAATGTGGGGTCCGAGCTGATTAAAAAATAACGATTTAATCAAATTTATCTGGTTAAATGTTTTAATCTCTAAACATGGTGGTACCAGAGCTGTGTAATTGAGAATCAGAGACCTGGGCAGGAAATGTAGTCATGGCTTATTGGGTTTTATTTACACACTTAGTAACAGCAGAATTGGTTTTAATAACGTGAACTGAGTGTTGATAGCAGACTTGTGTTCGTGTGAGTGTGGATGTGAGGGTGTGCAATTTATGATCCTGTGCATTTGCCAATCTGTACGATGTGTTTCTGTTTGCAAAAGAGGCATATGTTTATTTTTTTGTGTTTAGAGCACGTATGCTTCTTCTGGTGTTTGCATTCGCGTGTGTGTGCACGTGGACGTGTATGCTTCTTCTGGTGTTTGCATTCGCGTGTGTGTGCACGTGGACATGTATGCTTCTTCTAGTGTTTGCATTCGCGTGTGTTTGCACGTGGACATGTATGCTTCTTCTGGTGTTTGCATTCGCGTGTGTGTGCACGTGGACGTGTATGCTTCTTCTGGTGTTTGCATTCGCGTGTGTGTGCACGTGGACACATATGCTTCCATGTGTGCCTTTGTACGTGTGTTTATGTGCATGGTTGTGTGTGCCTTTGCATGTGTGCATATGTAATTGTATATATGTGTGTGTCCATGTGTGTATGCCCATTTGTGTGTGTGCGTATGTATACATTATGTACTCAAATGTGTGTGTGTGTGTTGGGAGAACAGCCCTTGGAAAAAACATGTGGTGTTGTGCTTGTGAAGCTCCTTCCTAGAAAGATCATTCCCTAGAGAAGGACATCTCCACCTGTGGAATACTGACTAATTGCGAAAGCCTCTCTGGGAGACTGGTCCCACCTAGTAGAGAGCTGCATTCCCGTGGACATCCAGCGGGACCTGCAGCCCCGACAGAGAGCATTGCGGCGCGGTCAGCATTTTTCATGCTGCGGGTGGGACCTGGCGGTCAGATAGACAACTTTCGGATGAAAATATTTCATTTGCACAAAGATCATTTCAAACGGTTGTCTTTCAGTTTTTTCTGTGTTATCTTTTGTATCAAAAGCACCTCTTTGTCGCACTATTCACAAATGCGTGGGCGCAGTTGCTATATGCGTGGGCGCAGTTGCTATATGCGTGGGCGCAATTGCTGTATGCGTGGGCGCAATTGCTGTATGCGTGGGCGCAGTTGCTATATGCATAGGCACAGTTGCTATATGCGTGGGCGCAGTTGCTATATGCGTGGGCGCAGTTGCTATATGCATGGGCGCAGTTGCTATATGCGTGGGTGCAGTTGCTATATGCATGGGTGCAGTTGCTATATGCATGGGCGCAGTTGCTATGTGCGTAGGCGCAGTTGCTATATGCATGGGCGCAGTTGCTATATGCGTAGGCACAGATGCTATATGCATGGGCGCAGTTGCTATATGTGTAGGTGCAGTTGCTATATGCGTGGGCGCAGTTGCTACATGTGTGGGCGCAGTTGCTACATGTGTGGGCACAGTTGCTATATGCATGGGCACAGTTGCTATATGCATGGGCACAGTTGCTATATGCATGGGCGCAGTTGCTATATGCATGGGCGCAGTTGCTATATGCATGGGCGCAGTTGCTATATGTATGGGCGCAGTTGCTATATGCATGGGCACAATTGCTATATGCGTGGGCACAGTTGCTATATGCATGGGCACAGTTGCTATATGCGTGGGCACAGTTGCTATATGCGTGGGCACAGTTGCTATATGCGTGGGCACAGTTGCTATATGCATGGGCACAGTTGCTATATGCATGGGCACAGTTGCTATATGCGTGGGCACAGTTGCTATATGCATGGGCACAGTTGCTATATGCGTGGGCACAGTTGCTATATGCGTGGGCACAGTTGCTATATGCGTGGGCACAGTTGCTATATGCATGGGCACAGTTGCTATATGCGTGGGCACAGTTGCTATATGCATGGGCACAGTTGCTATATGCATGGGCACAGTTGCTATATGCGTGGGCACA
This sequence comes from Oncorhynchus clarkii lewisi, assembly GCF_045791955.1. Taxonomy (NCBI): domain Eukaryota; kingdom Metazoa; phylum Chordata; class Actinopteri; order Salmoniformes; family Salmonidae; genus Oncorhynchus; species Oncorhynchus clarkii. Next base: position 54,638,034 of record NC_092166.1, read on the forward strand.
GATGCCTTTCCATGGAAATTAACTTCCTAAATATAATAGGCTATAGTATAGGCTCCGACATTGACTGGGAATGAATATCGATAGCATCTATATTTGTGTCAGCCTGTAAATTGTCCCACTCTTATCAAAGTTATGCAAAAGGAGGTGTTCCTCTGTGTGCCTATACTGTATGTGTTGTTTGAAATAGCCTGTAGAATAGGCTATAGGGGCGGAGAAGTGCGTCACAGTTGTCTTTGACTTCCTAAATGTGATAGGCTATTTAGACTCCGACATTGACTGGAAATGAATATTGATGTTTGCAAAATCATTCCGCTTCTAAAGGTAATGCAAAAAGTATCTCAAGTCAAGTAAGTGTCCACTCTCCTATCATTCCGCCCCTACTGTATTCCCTTTCATACTACGTCTACCCTATTGGCTGATATCCTAATTATACCGATAGCCTAATATAATAGTGCATGGGGGAATCTCTGGTATTTTAACCTGTTTCTTAGGCATTTTTTTATATACAGTGTAGGTGTAAGAAGGAAGAGTTTTTCCACATTTTGTTACATTGCAGCCTTAATCGAAAATTGATTAAAATGTTTTTTTGCCCCCTATCAATCTTCACACAAAACCCTATAATTACAAAGCAAAAACAGGTAAAAAATAAAATAAAATATTGTATCATATTATATACGTTTTCAGACCCTTTAATCAATACTTTGTTGAATCACCTGTGGCGGCGATTACAGCCTCGAGTCTTCTTGGGTGTGACGTGACAAGCTTGGCACACCTGAATCTGGGGAGTTTCTCCCCATCTTCTCCGCAGATCCTCTCAAGCTATGTCAGGTTGAATGGGGAGTGTCGCTGCAGAGCTATTTTCAGTTCTCTCCATAGATGTGCGATTGGGTTCAAGTCCGGGCGATTGGGCTCTTGCTGGGCCACTCAAGAACATTCAGAGACTTGTCCCCAAGCCACTCCTGCATTTCTTGGTTGTGATGTTGCTACCACCATGCTTCCCCGTAGGGATGCTGCCAGGTTTCCTCCACGCGTGACGCTTGGCATTCAGGCCAAATAATTTAATATTGGTTTCATCAGACCAGAGAATCTGGTTTCTCGTGGTCTGAGAGACCTTTAGGTGCCTTTTGGCAAACTGCAAGCGGGCTGTCAAGTGCCTTTTACTGAGGAGTGACTTCCGTCTGGCCACTATACCATATACCATATACCTATACCTGGCCACTATACCATAAAGGCCTGATTGGTGGTGCTGCAGAGATGGTTGTCCTTCTGGAAGGTTCTCCCATCTCCACAGAGGAACTCTAGAGCTCTAGTGTGACCATCGGTTTCTTGGACAAGGCCCTGAGCTCAATTTCGAGTCTCATAGCAAAGGGTAAATAAGGTATTTCTGTTTTTGTTTTGTTTTATTCTAAAAATATGTTTTTGCTCCATCATTATGGGTTATTGTGTGTAGATTGATGAGGGGAAAAAACAATTGTATACATTTTACCGTCACACCCAAGAAGACTCGAGGCTGTAAACGCTGCCAAAGGTGCTTCAACAAAGTACTGAGTAAAGGGTCAAATACTATGTAAGTGTGATATTTCAGTTTTTGCAAAAAAAACATCTATAAACATGTTTTTGCTTTGTCATTGTGTGTAGATTGATGAGAAAAAAAACGATTTCATCAATTTTAGAATAAGGCTGTAACTTAACAAAATGTGGTCGAAGTCAAGGGGTCTGAAGTAGGGGAGGACAGAGTACGTGATTCCCAATGGACATCTCTCCTGGTAATATGAATGCATGGGTTTCTGAACGGACTCAGGGGAAATGACATACCTCGTCAATTCCCTGAACTAAATCATAGACGTAACCCTCAAAAGCCAATATATAATGTAGAAAAGCATTGTTGAAGGCCGAAACCATATCCTACATATTTCTTCATAAGAACACAGGGCGGTTGGAATAGTGTTCCTGTGTATTGGCACACGGAGATCTCTTTTCCTTGGGTTGGCATTAGTACAAACACCAAGGTGCTTATCCCTAACGAGTCCTTACCAACCTCCAATCAAAGGCGTGAAAGCACTGGCACAGGCTGATCGTGTAATTATGTGAGCCCATTAGCTAAATAGGTAATAACTGTTTGCAGGAGTGAGAGTGCTGTAGTAGAGTTGTTAAGGTCTGTCATTACTACCTAACCTGATGCCGTGCAGTATTTCATAAGAGACTAGAGATTTGTGTTTCTTTTAACTGGGAGATGAGGGGCCCAATGGTGTTTGTTGTTTGCATGTTTGGCTATGGGAAACAGATTCATTCTGGGGTATTAACTCGATATCTACTCGTTCAAACACATACAGATAGGTGTGTGACTAAGCCGGGGCGAGGTTGGTAAGGTTTCATGTGACATTTAAACAGAACTCCATAACTCGTCATCTTGATGTGAAGGAATTCAAATGTTGTTGAACGCGAGCAGAGCAGAACAGGGTTGGAGGAAGATGAAGAAGAAGAGGTGGGAGAGAGAGAGAGAGAGAGAATAATAATCCATTGAACATGGTTTTTAGCGCGACGTTCTGCTTGGTCTAGGTCTGGGAAAGCGTCACGTTTTAAGGGTTAGGTGTGTGCTGCTGTGGACTTTTCTCCCTAAGGCGTGTTACGCTGGCCAGGCCAATCTGCTGTTGGCTAACTGAGCTGAGCAGAGCTGGGCTGAACAAATCTCCATGACTGCTGCCGTTGGAGCCGTGTTACTGGAGGCCTGGAGTACGAGAGGAGCGGGCTGGAGCGGTGCGCTGGGGCTGGGCTAAGAGTCGTACAGTCGGGCCAGCACGTCGGCCTCTAATCAGGCAGCGGGAGCAGTGGAGAGAGCCCTGACTGGGCCCTGCTCAGAGCCTAGCACCCTCTGAATGGCACACGTACTCAATCTATGTCTCAACTATCTCATGGCTTAATAATCCTTCTTTAACCTGTCTCCTCCTCTTCGTCTGCGCTGTTGTAAGTGGATTGAACAGGTGACGTCAATAAGGGATCATAGCTTTCACCTGGATTCACCTGGTCAGTCTGTGTCATGGAAAGTGCAGGAGTTCTTAACGTTTTGTACTCTCAGTGTAGGTTCATACTATGACTTAGAGCAAAAGAGAGAATGGACTGATCTGCACCAAGCCAACACTTTTCTATACTCACTCAGACTTGTAAATCTCATTTTCAGGCTGACGAAGCGCTACACTGGCGGCCCGTTTTCAGATCCAGTTTAAGATTCAGTCTGGTCTTAGCTTCATTTCAGCAAAGGAAGGGGGGGAGGGGAACAGATCAATTGGCAAATGAATCAAACCTGCGGCCATGTTTTGACATTGAATGAAGTGGACAACAAAAGGGGAGCAATGTTTCATGTGAGCAAAACTAGGAAGTGGTGTGGTTTGGATAGGGTGCTTGGCTCATTGACATAGTTACAGTAATCTGAGTCCACGACGACTGCACTGTAGTGTAGACCCGAGTCTGTGGCGAGACAGGGCTGACCTGGCCAAATATGATTAGGCCTTGTTACAGTATACCTCAGTAGTACTGCCCAGTCTAGCCCAAAACTGCCCAGTCTAGCTCAGTGAACATGAACACAGGAGCAGAGCCAATAGCAGAGCAGTAATCTAATTTACCAGGAAGCTGTGTGGACCAGGTTATACTTCTCACATGACTGCTTTAACACAGGATGTGGAATACGGCCCGGAATACGGTGCCATGGTTGGAGCTGGGCTTGGCCAGGGGTTTTGATTAGGGCCAGTGGGTTAGGCCCTGTGGGTTAGACCCTGTGGGTTAGGCCCTGTGGGTTAGGCCCTGTAGGTTAGGGCCAGTGGGTTAGGCCCTGTGGGTTAGGCCCTGTGGGTTAGGCCAGGTGGGTTAGGCTCTGTGAGTTAGGCCCTGTGGGTTAGACCCTGTGGGTTAGGCCCTTTGAGTTAGGCACTGTGGTTTAGGCCCTGTGGGTTAGACCCTGTGGATTAGGACCTGTGGGTTAGGCCCTGTGGGTTAGACCCTGTGGATTAGACCCTGTGGATTAGGCCCTGTGGGTTAGCCCTGTGGATTAGGCCCTGTGGGTTAGACCCTGTGGGTTAGGCCTTGTGGGTTAGACCCTGTGGGTTAGACCCTGTGGATTAGGCCCTGTGGGTTAGGCCCTGTGGGTTAGGCCCTGTGGGTTAGGCCCTGTGGGTTAGACCCTGTGGGTTAGGCCCTGTGGGTTAGTGGAGTAATGATGCCCTAAGGCTCAGTGACCAAGCCCTAATCTGCATGAATGTGGATGTGATTGCGTTTTTAGTATCGGGCGTTCCCTGTCCTTGATGATATTGATTAGGCTTCGCATCTCAGGGGTCGGATGCTACAGGGATAGTTATCTAACAGTTGATTACACCAGATGTTTTTAGTTAGTTGGTTTGTTGTGATCGGGGGTCGGATGGTGGCGGAGTGGCTGGGGTGTGGTCTGAGACGCTCTCTCCTCCAGGCTACTGCGAGCAGCTACGACGAGCCGGGTGAGCGATCAGCATGGCAGACAGCGGGTGCATCCCGAATGGCACCCTATCATGTACTATCTATATGCCTGACCAGGGATAATAGGGTGCCATTGGGGACGTAGCCAGCGTGTTCTGAGGAAGCAACTATCTCCAGTGTATACAGTGCTGAACAGGACACTCATTGCACACATTGAGTGGGGAGCTGTGGTTCTGGTCAGATTCAGACTGGCACTGCCTCACTGTTGTTGTAGAACGCTTGCCTCCTGATGGGTATGAGTCAGCACGGCAGATTGATCTGTAGAAAGGAATGCAGAACCATGAAGTCAATGGATTGGCTCGAGTAGGTGACGGAGGGGTCTTATACGAGTTAGAGTCAGAAGGCAGTTCAACTGATTACGCTGATGAAGAGGCAGGCAGAGGGTTTGCCTCGATTCAGTCTGTTATTTTGTGACTCCGCAGACCAGTATTACTGGATAGTATGTGGAGTTGTGTTTTAACATTTTAACAGCATGGTAAATAACTCCTCTGTTGGTCCCTGTTTTACTCCTGTGATGTTTCCCATTAACGTCTTAGCAAGGGTGACTCCTGCACTGAATAGCTTTGCTGGGGTCTTCAAGTTAAGTGCTCTCTGGCTTTCGTGAAACGCGGTCTTTGTTGTCAGGGCAACTGGTTAGCACTGCTAAAAAGCAGTTGGGCAATTCTGTTTTGATTTGGGATGGGGGAGATTGCACAATGGGAGCAACAGGGTAAAGGTAGAATATTTTGACTTTCACTCAGCTTTTTTTTTTTGGACGGTAAACCAATTGAATAACTTTGTAATTATACATGACCGTGTTCTCACGCTCCGGATATTGCTAAGTCATGATGTCGTCATCCACACAATAGGCCACAGCTGTAGTACAATAACAGATACAGAACCAATTCCTCATACCTTTTTGCCTCTGAGAAAATGCACGCGTGTGAAATAAAGGTGACAATGCCTGGAGATTGCAATGACAAGTCTAATCTAGCTTCCTTTCTCTTTTCTCTCTTTCAGGCGCGCAACAAATGCCTTGGCGAGTCCGAATGGCCGGAGGAAATGAAGACAACAGGGAATTCCGGTAAGGAACCAGTAGAATGTCAAACGGATGTCACCCTTTGCGTCACACTCACATCAAACATCTCCAATCCTAAGTTAAATCTAGAATTGGCCTCCTATTTCGCAACAAAGCATCCTTCACTCATGCTGCCAAACATACCCTCGTAAAACTGACCATCCTACCGATCCTCGGCTTCGGCGATGTCATTTACAAAATAGCCTCCAATACCCTACTCAATAAATTGCATGCAGTCTATCACAGTGCCGTCCGTTTTGTCACCAAAGCCCCATATACTACCCACCACTGCGACCTGTACGCTCTCGTTGGCTGGCCCTCGCTTAATACTCGTCGCCAAACCCACTGGCTCCAGGTCATAGCAGGGTCTTGTAGACCCTAGCAGCACCCACCTGTAGCACGCGCTCCAGCAGGTATATCTCTCTGGTCACCCCCAAAACCAATTCTTCCTTTGGCCTTCCAGTTCTCTGCTGCCAATGACTGGAACGAACTACAAAAATCTCTGAAACTGGAAACACTTATCTCCCTCACTAGCTTTAAGCACCAGCTGTCAGAGCAGCTCACAAATTACTGCACCTGTACATAGCCCATCTATAATTTAGCCCAAACAACTACCTCTTCCCCTACTGTATTTATTTATTTATTTTGCTCCTTTGCACCCCGTTATTTCTACTTTGCACATTCTTCCACTGCAAATCTACCATTCCAGTGTTTTACTTGCTATATTGTATTTACTTCGCCACCATGGCCTTTTTTCTTGCCTTTACCTCCCTTCTCACCTCATTTGCTCACATCGTATATAGACTTATTTTTCTACTGTATTATTGACTGTATGTTTGTTTTACTCCATGTGTAACTCTGTGTTGTTGTATGTGTCGAACTGCTTTGCTTTATCTTGGCCAGGTCGCTATTGTAAATGAGAACTTGTTCTCAACTTGCCTACCTGGTTAAATAAAGGTGAAATAAATAAATAAATATAAAATGTAAAAACATGAGAACACATCAAACTCACAGGATGGCGTAGTTAACAATGTATTTTATCAATTGTGTTCATGGTGCATAATATTTGATCATGGGCACATAACATTATACTTGACAGATTTGGAAAACAAGTAAAACAATCAATCGAGAATACCTAAAGTGCCACATAATCCGACTTTCTGCATCCTTTAGAAGGTGACGTGTTTCTCTGATGTTCTTCCACAGTGGAAGGAATGGAATTGGTTAAAGAGATATCACTTCAAACGAGGTGCAGGTCTTGGCTGCTCTGATCTTAACGTTATGGACTACACAGGCTTTGATTATCCTTCCTCACTGTGACATTTACTGGCCTGACTCTCTCTCTCTCTCTCTCGCTCTCTCTCTCTCTCTCTCTCTCTCTCTCTCTCTCTCTCTCTCTCGCTCTCTCTCTCTTTCTCTCTCTCTCTCTCTCTCGCTCTCTCTCTCTTTCTCTCTCTCTCTCTCTCTCTCTCTCTCTCTCTTTCTTTCTCTCTCTCTCTCTCTCTCTCTCTCTCTCTCTCTCTCTCTCTCTCTCTCTCTCTCTCTCTCTTTCTTTCTCTCTCTCTCTCTCTCTCTCTACTGACAAACCAGGCCTAGTTTAAGAAAGGATCCTGGCTCTGTGACTGACCTGTTGTGTTCTAAAACTGGGCTGGGAATCTGGCCTCCAGGTGGGCCCCATGTGTTCCTGCATATCTACCCGGCACTCATCCGAATCTCTCTCTTTCTCACTCTCTCTGCTTTTCCCTCTTTCTCTCGCTCAGGGTGTGAAGACAGGTGCCAAACGATGACAACATCTGAAAGGGAATGTGTTTACTTCCAGAGGTGCATATGGGGTGAGCCTTTTTGACTTTGAAGGTGCATGGTGACGGAGAGAGAAATAAGAAGGATGGAGATTAGTAGATGGGAGGGATGACGGAGAATATCCATTATTAAGATATGATGACAACGATGGTTACTGGCCTTGAGCAGGTTAGTGGACAGGTGGATGTGCATCCACTGTAAGAGGACACCCTTCCTCAAGACATTTGAAAAACAAGGGATGGGTAGAAGGAGGAGGGCTCAGGGGAATACAGATGAACAGGCTGTGAAAGGAGAGGGAAAGGGGGATACCTAGCCAGTTGACGGAGGAGTGCTCAGGGGGATACAGATGAACAGGCTGTGAAAGGGGAGGGAAAGGGGGATACCTAGCCAGTTGATGGAGGAGTGCTCAGGGGAATACAGATGAACAGGCTGTGAAAGGGGAGGGAAAGGGGGATACCTAGCCAGTTGACGGAGGAGTGCTCAGGGGAATACAGATGAACAGGCTGTGAAAGGGGAGGGAAAGGGGGATACCTAGCCAGTTGACGGAGGAGTGCTCGGGGGGAATACAGATGAACAGGCTGTGAAAGGGGAGGGAAAGGGGGATACCTAGCCAGTTGACGGAGGAGTGCTCAGGGGGATACAGATGAACAGGCTGTGAAAGGGGAGGGAAAGGGGGATACCTAGCCAGTTGACGGAGGAGTGCTCGGGGGGAATACAGATGAACAGGCTGTGAAAGGGGAGGGAAAGGGGGATACCTAGCCAGTTGACGGAGGAGTGCTCAGGGGAATACAGATGAACAGGCTGTTAAAGGGGAGGGAAAGGGGGATACCTAGCCAGTTGACGGAGGAGTGCTCAGGGGAATACAGATGAACAGGCTGTGAAAGGGGAGGGAAAGGGGGATACCTAGCCAGTTGACGGAGGAGTGCTCAGGGGAATACAGATGAACAGGCTGTGAAAGGAGAGGGAAAGGGGGATACCTAGCCAGTTGACAGAGGAGTGCTCAGGGGAATACAGATGAACAGGCTGTGAAAGGGGAGGGAAAGGGGGATACCTAGCCAGTTGACGGAGGAGTGCTCAGGGGAGCTCACTGTTTCTCTTCTTCCTTTCACCAGAGCCAAAGAAAAGCAAAGTGAAGAAAGACAAAGAAAGAAAGAGAGAGGGAGAGAGAGAGATTGAGAGAAAGGGAGCGGGATAAAAGAGAGAAGTGCTGACATGTCTCCAGGCACGTATGTCCTCTCCTGTGGCCTCCCTAATCCCTTCTTTCATCCCCCAGGTCACCGCCAACTCCTCGGTGACAAACAAGCTGCCATGGCGATGGCAAGCAAACAGGGCAGGCCAGCCATGAGTTCATCATTTGGCACCAGTGAGTAGCGTGTGTTTGTGCGTGCATGGATGTGTTCATGCATTTGTGTGTGTGTGTGTGTGTGTCTGTCTGTCTGTCTGTCTGTCTGTCTGTCTGTCTGTCTGTCTGTCTGTTTCATGGTGGAAGAATGTATTTCACAAAGGAGTAACTGAGTATTTAGAGCGCTACTACGACACCACCTTACAATTCCCAAACAAAAAGACTGTTCATCTAGTACTGTACTACGGATCGGAGACTATTCCATTTTCGTCTGTAATGAGGTCACATTAGAATAACTGTATGATTTCATGCATAGTCCATTGGCTTAAATACATTAGCAGAACATCCAAACCCACAAATGGTAGTGACTTGAAACGGCAAATGAATGGTTAGGACTTGTGTTGTTGTCACCCGTCTCACTTGTCTCACTTCCTCCCTCTCTCTTGTTTATGCAGGAAGTGAGATGAAGAAATGGGTGTGAGGACAAGACCCCCATCTCTCCGACTGCGCCGAAAGCGGAGTGGGACAGTGAGCGTGCGCCCCGCCAACCCGGGAGTTCAGAAGAGAGTCAGATAGAACATATAGACTGAACGTACCGGTTGAAAGAGAGCGAAAATGAGAAAGAGAGTGACTCACGCTCTCCTCCCTGCTCATCCATCCCATCCGTCGCTCCATCTGGTTTGTATTTGTTTGGATGTTTCTCCACCTCCAGCCTCTGGGTAGAACCAGTGCCAAGCCCACCGCGGAGAGGGTACACTGGGTTGGAGAATGCCTGGGCCTGCCTCTTGGCTGGGGTATGGATGGTGGGCTATGGTGGGGAAGGGAAGGGCGGACTTGGCTGGTGATGGGACTCGGATGGACCGCACTCCGGCGATGACGCGGACATCCATCGATCATCCTTCGCATTGGTTGATAGTTTATCCCCTCTGCGCTGAGGACGGGAACCCAGTGGTGTTGAAGGGGGTGTTGGGGCGCATTGAGGCGTGCTCAGTTGACAGTCCGAGACGTCAGAGAGGACGTCACACAGTGGGCTGGCCGGTGCCAGGACTGACAGACTGGCCAGACGTCTGTGAGATCCGTTTCTGAGACTGGCATCTCATAAGACTGGCATCAGTACCAGGCTGGTAGACTCAGCTTGTCAGATAGGATGAGAAACTGTTTTGGACTCGAAATCTGAATACCATGTCTAAATGTAGTGGTTTTTAGTTATATATTTTTTATTATTATGATTATTTGACCTTTATTTGACCAGGGAAGACATATACAGTACAAATATAAGCATTATACACAATGTATACATCTAAACACATTATATCATGCTGTATGGAGGACATGATTTGTTTTTGCAGTCCCAGCCTTATTGCCTTTGTGTAGTTTATTCCTCGTAGCTGTCTAAATAAAAGAGGCCTAAGCAGAACCCTACTGCCAGCAAATCCTTTGTGCCTGCTGATGACAACTTTGTGACACTTCCCATGCAGTGTTTCTGAGGGGTGGGTTATATTCAAAGCCTGCTTTATTGCTGAGGAAGTGTAATTGTGTGTGTGTGTGTGTGTGGTGGGGGAGGGGGGGGGGGGGGTCAAGTCTTGGGAAGGGAAGCTTAGTAGGGTCTGGGGGCTGTTCTGGTGGGTGGGGGGGGGTTAAGCTTAGTTTAATGACATCTATATTGTGGAGTTTGATTAGCATGCCCCCCCCCCGCCCCCCCGCGCGGTTTTCTCACCCACCACTCATGGGGAGGAAAAATGACCTCTCTCTATAGCGCTCATATCACCCCAGCTCAATAGCTCTGAATGGAGAGGCCCAACCAAAAAGGTGACATCATTTGTACCCAGGAACTGATTGCCCAATCAGGGGCCTCCTTGATGACATCACGACCTTCTCGTTCTCACCCATTCCCTTGGATGCTGGGTTGCAGTGGAAATGAATACTTCACTGGAATTAGTCATAGTTTGATGGCCTGTAAAGTTTGATGTGGCTGTGTTTGCGGGAAAAAAAAATAAGTTTGGGGGTGAGTGACATCTTAGCCAAACACATGGCACGGCAACACAGTGCAGCTTGGGAGAATGAAGGCTTTCAAGCTTTAATCAGGTGGGGATTATTTCAGAGGTAAGATTCAATATTTGGCAATGTGCAGGTGTACATTACACATATGCATACACACATACATATGTGCACATCATATGCACACACACACACACACACATGCACACACACGCTCGTCTCCTCAGATCAGCCAAAGTTTGCTCTTCCCATGGTGCTTTGTGTTTCAGCTATATCCCAGCCGCGGCATGTCCCTCTGAACTCCCAGAACTTCATCAAAGAGGAATGAACAGAAAAAGAACATGAAAAAAGAGAGTGAGGCCTGTTTTTATAATCACATCCCCATGGGGATTCAGCTGTAGAGGTGAGGGGGAAGTAAACAATTTTGTTTATCGTTTTTTTTCTTCTCTTCTGTTCCCTCTTGTTTTTTTTTACTGAGGAATGGGGTGGGGGGTGAGGGGTGATTAAGACCTTCCTCCTTCCCTTCTCTCCTCTGTTCCCCCCCATTTCTGTTTTGGGGTAAAAAAAAAAAAAAATCCCTTGGTAATTCATCTTCAGCAGAATTAATTAGACTGGAAAGAGAGGGATAGAGAGAGAGAAAGATTGAATTTTACAGCTGAAATAATCCCCACCTGAATAAAACTTGAGCGAGGGCAAGAGAGAGAGAGCGAGAGAGAGAAAGAAATGCAGGGGGGAGAGAGAGAGAGACAGGAAAATACAGAGAAGGGGGGAGGGATTTGACGTTTTCTGAGTACCGTGTTCCTATACTGACTGTTCAATCGCATGGCAGGAATTAGCAGCCCCAAATCATGTTTGCGCAGAGCCCAGTGGCTCTCAGCTGAGTCTCGTTTTCAAAGTTTGGATATGGGAATGAAGAGAAAACAGAGGGGGAATGGGAGTTGATAGAGAGAGGAGGATGTTAGTGAGAGAGAGGGAGGGAGGGAGAGACGGGAGAGGGGGTTGATAGTAAAGCGTGGGAGAGGATGCTAGGGAAAGAGAGGGAGAGAGGGGGATAATATTAGAGAGAGAGAATGAGAGGGGAATAGGGGGTTGGGTTGTGGGATGTGAAGATGATGATGAGGGGCCTCTTTTCTCTCTGCATTGGAGCTCCTGCTCACTTTTGATTGGTCTCCCAGGGCGTAATGAAAGTGAGCTCCATCCAAACTCTCTACCAGCTGAAACTCAACTCTCAGAAACACAGGAACCAGACCACAAACCTCTTGTGTCTATGTCAGACTGTCAACGCTATGTCAGTCTATGTAGACCTGTAAAAGTCTTTATCGCAAACCAAGGCAATTTCCAGCCACATTTTGTTTTTATGGGTTAATGATTTGATTAGCCTGTAGATACTCTGGCACTAACTAATTGGTTATTGTGGAGAGACCCTGCTGTGCCTTCATTATCCATTCTCAGAATTGTTCAACCTTTTTAATCTCTCTTCCTTCTTTGAATTTCTCATCCTCTGTTTGGTCCCTCCCTCCCTCCCTCCCTACTATGAGTGGGCCTGGAGCAATGTTGGGAAGAATGTTGAGGTCCTGTTCGCAGACGTAGTCCAGAGCCCCTCTCCCCTCCTCTCTCCGCAGCGTCCTGTCCCGACTGGACCTAATTAATGCCATGATCCCACTCACCCACTCTCTCAGTGCTGCAGCAGAGCCATGCTAATGGAATACGCAGCATGGCAGTCCTCCATAGACCGTCTGGGAATGTCTCGTGGAGAGCTTCGGCTCGTTAGTTATATTAGATTCAGAGGTTAGGTGGACGTTTGCTATTGCAATTATGGTGCTGCTTCTACTGTGGCCCGCTTCTTGCCTGCAATGGAGATGGACATTTAGGAGATGTCTCCTTCTCGGTCTGTCTGCTGTCTCTTTCTCTCACTCCGTGTATCTGTATATCTTACGTCATATCTCCCTGCATTATGTATGGGTTTGAACTGTGGCTGTGTAGAGGGACCTTTCCAGCACTCTACACAGTGTGTACATATACGGTTGCAGAGCTCTGTTGTTAAGGTGAAAATCACATAGTAAAACAGCACTGAGTTGTTGAATATGTGGTCCTTCACTTGGCAGTGATATAATGTAGATGTGTCTCCTGGGAGATGATAGAAAGACAGTCACTTCTGTCTGAAATGGTTGAGATAGCTGTTGGATGAGTGACACATAGAGAAGACATGATACGATGATGTGGGAGCATGCATTAGTGTGTGTTTGCGCACTTATGTGTGCATGCATTTGTGTGGGTGTGTGTGTGGGTGTGTCTGTGTGTGTTTGCGCGCTCATGTGTGTGTGTGTGTGTGTGTGTGTGTGTGTGTGTGCGCGCGCATAAGGACAACTATAAGAGATTAGGGTGTGTGGAATGAAATGGAAAAGAGTAAGTAAGTTCTTATTTTCAGTAAACTTAAGGAGGCGGGAGGAAGACTAGAGGCCAGACTGGGAATCTGGAGATCCATTCTTACTCGTTATTAGCATCAATATGGAGAGTGACCGAGGGGGACGGTGGTGTGAGAGAAGTAGAGAGAGAAAAGAGACAAACAGAGGCAGAGAGAGATAAGAGAGGGGGGGATAAAGATACACATAGAGGAGAGGTGTAGAACTACCAAGAAGGATAGCAAAGTAAAGGAGACACTATTTCATGCAAAATGCTGTATGGTAAAGGTCTGAAAGTGGAAGTAACGTGCCTCTTTTTAATGATTATTTTGGGGAACATTCTCTGGGAATGTTCACTAATTTACTTATTAATACCAGCTACACAGTGGGGAAAAAAACTGCGTACTGACCCCAGGGCGCTAACTTCAATCTGTTTGTTTCCAAATCATGTTTCTTTTGTCAGTAAATTGAATTGATGAATGCACCTGGTGTATCCGCAACAACCCTGTTTACTGTCAATTATGACCAAATGATTGGGATTTCTGGAAAGTCGCACCCGTAAGCACTGTACCCGGGACCTGACATGAGAGGATACCCAGCGAAGTCTCCAAATACAAATGAGCCCTGCGCACATATTCTAATTACAGTGTCACACAAACAACGTTGTTATTGTGGAAAACGTAATGAGCTCAATTCCCATTTCTTCCCGTCAATAGTCGCTGTTTGTGTCAAGTGGTTTGGGGTTGGTGCACGTTAGACTTTTACGAGTAGTGTGACATAGTATACTCGCATTGAACATACACAGAGACGACGCATACATACATAAACACCGAGCCACGCAAGCGCACACACACACACATACACACTCTCTCTCTTTCACCTCAGACTGTTGGTCAGGCCTCATTTAGCAGGGTGTGTAACTGACTCTTAGTAACGAATGGCTCAGGGAAGAGCCCAGGATCCAGTCAGTTCAGCACACAGGTCTCTCTACCCACTGTACACTGGCCAGATATCCTGCCTCCCGACCCCCATCCATCACCTCCACGGCTCCGCGTTATGGATCACATCAGGGGGCCACCTCACTAGACCTAGCCCCAGACCAGTGCACAAGAGTGGGCCACAGCGACACCACTGCCCTGCTTAAGATGCCCGGCACATCCAGAGCTACAGGCCATACTTTCTCATTCTGTCCAGCGCCACCGGCAGGGGGAAATGATGACAAATGCCCTCTTTAATGCGTCTGTTGTTTTTTTTTCTTCTTCAGTTTTTTCTTCATTCAGGGAAGAAGAAGAAAAGGAAAACCAGAACTTTCCGTTTTACGACGACTCAGCGCGCGGCGTTTAGTGGCTTGACCTTTTAGGGTTGACGTAGCTGGCGGAGGCTGAAGATGAGAGGGATTCAGAAGGAACTCTCCAGGGATTTAGGCTCTGTCTCCTTTGGTTACGCCAGCTGGTCCCGTGATATGTGTTGACAACGTACAATGGTGAGGGACTGAGGATCAAGTGTCAGATAAATCCTGCTGAGTTAGGCTACTGCTACAGTGGGTATTGTCGAAGTAGAGGCATCATCATATTGGGATTTCTATTATTGCCTGCTCTTCCCAATGGGTACACACTGGTCGAATCAATGTTGTTTCCACGTAATTTCAATGAAAATACGTTGAACCAATGTGGAATAGACGTTTGAATTCATGTCTGTGCCCAGTGGGTTATGTTTAGAAGTCAATGAGCGACTTAGTTAGTTAATCACAGGAAAAACTGTATGTTCGACATTTTGCCGATTTATTTAACTCCAACGTGAGTCCGTATCAGTGTCCACACCACAAAGTTATCCATTTGACACCATTCCACTTTGCTGTCACTGGGAAAGAGTGAGAGGGAGAGAGACGTAGTTATTATCCCACAGCTCCCCCACCTTATCAGTGCAAAGGACACAGAGGTCACATTTCCCTGCAGACTCGGAGTAATCTCCGTGTGTGATTGGTTAGGTGCTGTTATCGTCTCTGGACCAGGCTTATCACTATTTGCTAGGTTCATTATCCAGGGTGACTTCCCTTTGGAAACAGAAAGACCGATTTTCAGAGGGCAACTGCGATCAAACAGTGAAAGGCCTTGGTCTTGACTTGTTTGCACTTGCTTGCATCGTTGGGATTTTTTCATGGCGACGTGATGTGTTATTGGAGTGAGAAAGGTGTGTACATTGAAAGAGTGATCAAAGGTAGCAGCAAAATATCTCCTTAAGTGTCAAACTTAACACAGTGTAAACGTATAGGTTTATCATGTGTTTATGACTTATTTGCTCTTTCAAATGCATCTGCGTCTGAAAAGATGACAAGACAAAAGGACAGGAATGACTTTGCTTTGCGAGCTTTCCTTTCTAGAACATTGGCCACATGCAGAGCGGAGTCCAATCTTTAAGCCCAGGACTAAATTGGCTAATTCAGGGTTTAGCCGCATCATTCAGTTTGAGTGTGCATTTTATTCCTCTCGTCTAATCTGACAACTAGTTCCCAGCACTGCGGTTCTCCCATCCCCTCGTTGGCTTGTTCAGGATCAGCAGACTAAATTGAATATGGCTTGAGGTTCCTGGCCAAACTTTGCAAGCTCGGATGGGAATGACAAAGAAGCTTAAAAACCAAAGTATCCCTTTAGTAGTCAGCACATGTGCCGGATTATCTGACGTTTTTAAGTAGGGAGATTGTGTTTCCCCTCCCTAATTTTCCAGCGTTTTAATGTCTACGTCTCGCAATCTAGTCTCCGTGCCTGGGCCAGGCTCGTGTTACTCGGCTTGAACGGTGGAGTGACTCCTGGTTAAAACCAATAAGCCCATCCGTTCTGCTCGCCTGCTCTGAGGTGTTTTTCCCCCTCAAGATCCTGTGGAAGCGGAATGCTGTGCAACATTCCGGAAAGAAAAAAAGAACATAACACAGAACATCAGACGAACAAAACAGACAAGCGAATCGTGGGTTCTGACAGTTGAAGTCACAGCGGCGGGCAGGGAAGGGCCTCGTGTTTTCTGTTTACCTCCTCTTTTGTCCTCCTTTGCAGAGGCCCTGATTGAAATAATGAAGAAATTAAGACCCCCGGATTTTTCTCTAATTCCGACTCAAAGAAGAGAAGCTTTGTCCAGCCAACAGGGCCAGTTTGAAATGCATCCTGGAACGTTGATGTGGCCCCGATTGTTATCGGCAGACCCCCAAATCTGCCTGGACTGTCTTGTCTCTCTGGCCTGTAACTCGAGCTCAGAGCTGCTTTTTAGAAATGGGGAGATAAAAAGAAAAGTTGAATCATAATAATATTTTTAGAAGAGTATCTTAGATCCTCTCTTTGTCAAGCAAACAAATCAGTTCCCCATTGTGTACTCCTACCCCCTCCTGTTAATCAGGTTCTTACATGGGCAGATGAAATGGATAGCCCTGCTGTATGTCTGAACCAGTCTAGTTATTATGCAAATATGCCAGTACTAGAGACAACAGTGAAGAACTGGAATAGATGTGACAAAGCTAGTTGTCTCTTTCTTTTTCTATATCCCTCTCTCTCTCTTTAGACCTACTGTGAAGACTAATTTAAGTAAACAAGATGTGGGCTTTTCGACCCATTCCACCAATGTCATTGCATTGAAAGGAGGCCTCTAAACTAACGTGGAATTGAAATTCCCAAACCATGTGTGGACATTCTTTGCCCTCCCTTGTGCTGAGAACCTGTTTAAATGGAACCTCATTTGGGAATATGAAAATATCAGTGACACTAGGTGGTGGCATGGCATGTGGGAGTGGGTCCAAGTTGACAATGGGCTTGTTCTGTCAACACCTTCAAGTGATGTCAATAGTGTTGAAAATCTGACCATACACAAATACGAAGCAGTAAGGACAGATTCAGTTTGTATTTTACTATTATTCACGGGGGAATTGCCAAAAAAGAGCAAACCACAAAAGCTTTTTACAAAGTAAATAACCAGTAAATGTCTATTTTTGGCCTCCTGAACAGGAAAGAGAGGAAATTTATTCTAGCTCATTCAAACAAAGACGTGTGAGGTAAATGATTCAGCATGACTCTGTGCCTGGCTACTGGGGCTGATAGGGGTCAGAGGTTTATTCTGGCTGTCAGGGGTCACTGGGACCCCCTGTGTGTTGGACAGGCGGAGAGCTAATGTAACAGGTGACCCCAGGAGGATGATCTTTCACCCCAGGGTGACTCATGGGTCTTCCAGCTGTGGGGAAGAGTGATGGGACAGTCCTCAGGGCTTGGGTCCACTCCTAGAAACCTATTTCCCATCCTCTGTTTTTCATCCCGCCATGTGGGATGACTCTCTGAGAAACATGTGTAAAGCTCTAGGACACAACGAGGCTAACCTGGTCAAATAAAGGTTAAATAAACATACTTATTAAATTATAGCTCCATATCAAGTTTCAAGTTGTAATGTCACTTAATGTAAGGGGAGAAATCCCCTAGTAGTCAACCAGGGCCTGGCGGGGTGCTTGCCACAGACTACCGCCACCTCCTCCTCCTCCTCCTCCTTCACCTCCCCTTACACCTCATCCACCTCCCCAACTTCCAGCTCATGACCTGGACCTGGGGTCAGCAGGGCTTATAGCCACAGTCCATAGGGAATTAGCCATAGCCCAGGGAGAGTGTGCGTGTTTATGTGGTATAAGTGTGTGAATGTTATGCGTGCCCATTAAATGGACCATATGTCAAGGCTCATTGTATTCCCATTGAATTAAGGGTTAGTGTACTTTACTGTATAAAAGATTTTAACCACACCATATCCCGACAAAAACTAGAACAGGCTGTACCTGCCCTGTGAGTAGTCTGGTGACTCGCACAGCCTGTGAGGTTGACCTGTCATAGACTGCCTTTTAACTAAGTAACAGACGGGAATCTCTCTCTCTCAAGTGCCAGAGGGCGTGAGACCGTGAGTAAGTCTCTTAGAATGAGCTCAGGTCAAGGTAAGCAGACATATTAACCTGATGAGAGCAAGATATATATCACTGTCTCACTCACCCCCCTGACTCATGCCCTCTGGCACTGTAGAGAGGTAGACTATATCACTGGGCTGATCCTTGAAGATTGTTGTCTTCATGTTTCAGTGGCGTCACACTTGACCAATGGCACATGTGGTAGCATTGCATTGCATGTGGTAGCAGTGCAGTGTCTGTGGTAGTGCTGCCAAATGCCCAGCCTTAATGTTATTTCCCCTGCTGGTTCCTCCCAGGCCTGTTTTAACAAGTAACTCTGGCGGAGAATAATCCACTTAAAGTTGACCAGATTAATCCCCATGTCTTAGAAGGTGCATACACAGTGTACTATGCATCAGTTAGGCCCACGATGTTGGTGTGTGCTTGTGCATGTGTGTGGTCTATAAACCTACTTCTCGGGCAGCTTTCATTCCCCTGCATCCTCCACGGGGAGGCTTCCAGATCGATTTGAACTGATTTCTATTCAAAATAATCATGGAAAAGTATAGCCAATTATTAAGACTAGCTCCACCACCTACAAGAATCTAGTTTCACTATATTTGTCCCGACTCCCACTGCTCGCCTTTGCTCTCCCACACAGTCGGCGACACTTATCAACCAATAAACATTTAAATAATGATGTCATCGATAAGGGCCCGACAAGGAGCCATTTTGGCTGCATGTGGGCTCTTCAGACGAAAAAAGATTTAAAAATAAATAAACTACTACCGGTACAGTAACAAAGAGGAGGGAGAAGAAAACCGGCAACAGTAAACATGTTGTCTCCCACGAATGATGCAACACCCCCCATTTGGCCAATTGAGATATCGCTTGTGACTAACACATGTCAGTTGTGGTGGCTGACCACAGATTATCCATTATATTGACCAGAGCATCAAGTGGCCGCTCTTACAACGAACAAAACATTTCTTCAAAAATGGAAGGCAATTAGCTAATCCACTCTCTGTACTCCATGTCATGTACCAAAGTCTTTGGCAATGACAAGGAGGGGCAAGGACTTGAATGTTAGCTTAAGACTGGTACTCAAAGTAGAAGGCAGTCAGGATGAGGCAAGATCAGGTGGGACCATTCTAGCCAATGAGAGGGCAGATACACGTTTCTCAAAGTTGCCAGGATGTCACGTGTCCTACTTATCAGTACACTCGTAACAACCTAAGCACCAGGGAAACGTCTATTCAGTCAAATAAGCCACACGTTTGAAATAAGCCATTGCATTTTTTGTTAGCCAAATTCTGCACTCTCTCATAGATCGACCTCCATACAAAAACTCCCAGCTTGGTGAAAAAAATAAATAAAATAAAAACTTCACCTGCTGAAGATGACCGATTTTGGGCCCTGTCATCCCTCCTGCTTCACCTCTTCCTCTCTAGTGTCTCTCACAAATGTCTGTTAATTACTATAACTCCCTCCTTGGGCCAATCAGTGTCATTTTGTAAATGCCAGATCTTGTCAAAATCGGGCAAGTTCTGCCTGAGATATCGTGTGTGACTAACGGACGGGCGGATACTGATCCACAGTCCCCTCCCCTATTTCATCGTGGGGGACAACAACCACAAAGAACTCCTTTTATAATAATTTGGCTTGGGCAGTTAACCCAGCAGTGTATGTGCTAAAGGGTAGTCATTGGTAGAAGCAGGAGGAGCTACAGTGGGCCAGAGGGGACAAACTGGTTTTTGCAGAATGATAAATCGCTCCGCTTGAATAAACAGTGTTGGGAAATGCATAGAGTTGTCAACCAGGATTACAATGTGAACGATGATTATGAAAATGCAATAAACAATGGTAACTCATGTATGAACTCACACATGAATTTGGTCATGATTGATATACAGTTTATGTAGGGCCTATATAGTTTATGTTGGGTGATGATATGCATGGAGGCCCTTAGGTACTTTCTCATAATGTTCTGTTTGTGTAGATAACAGCTCAAATCTGGGATGCCTTTTATGTTTTACAAATCACCTATCCTCAAATCATTCAAATATATATCTCACTGTAGTTCAGGATATTCTAAAGTACACTCAGATCCCCTGTATATACAGTCTTCTGAATAGAGGAGCCACATTTTCCAAGAGCATTCTGGGTAGGATAATGGCATGTTTGAAGAACCTCTACATCGAAGGTATCCGAGATAATAATCGCATCATAATGACTGCAGCCCTCTGTATGAGTCATCAGATTGCATCTTTCTTGAATGACATAGGCTAACCTGAGAGGCAGCCGAAAGAAGATATGGGGCCAAACCTTGAAGTGAGAACATGTCACAAGTGACACAGCCCAATTGCAATGACGATGTTGGAAATATAGGTGATGGTGGCCACTGTTCTTTTGACTTTGGGAACAAAGTGTCTCCATCAGAACAATGATAAGGGTGTTTACAGACATTTCATGCCACACACACACACACACACACACACACACACACACACACACACACACACATACACACACACACACACACACACACACACACATACATATAGTCACACATACATATAGCCACACACACACATAGCCAGACAGACATAGCCACACACACACACAGCCATACACACAAACACAAACACACCTAGAACCGTATCTATACATCACCCTCATACACCCAGCTCTGGCTTGACTCTAGTCATACATACAAACTCTGTGCCTCACTGCCAGCCCTGCAGCCATGGGTGGAGGAACACAGAATAACAGGGTAGCAGTGATCAGGCCTCATGTAGTGTTTCTCGGGTAAACAGGAACCAGAACTGTGTGAAGGAGACTAAACATGTTTTAGAGTGTGATTGGTAGCTTATGGACGAGCCACAACGTTACAGCTGCAAAGTAGAGTTGGATAGATTCTGATGGCAGTACTGCCCATGTGTTGTAAACTCCAACTAGCCGCTGTAAAACTAGCCCGCCATATCAATGCCTGTAATATGGCGGGATTTGAGATGTGTGCCAGCTGAGATGCGACACAGTTTTAAAAAATGATGAACTTTATTTCACCAGGGAGTCAATCTGATCTACAATCAATGCAGTTAAGTAAAATGAGGTCTCTTTTAGAGATGAGCCCTGAATTACAGAAAATACACACATCCAAATATAAATACCAAATGCAAGCAGAAAGAAAAACACGGTCAGGAAAAACAAACTCATTCATCAGTAATAAGGTCCTCAATCAGCTTTCTGGATCGCCCGAGAGCACAGGTGTCAAACTCATTAGGCGGAGGGGAGAGTAGCTTCATTGAAAAGGAAAAAACAAAAACCTGCAGACCCTAGGCCCTCCATGGAATGAGTTTGACACTCCTGCCCTAGAGTCACAAAAACATCATATTTAAGAACATTTTGAAGATTGTTCCACAAATAAGGTGCAAGAAAAGTAAAAGTTGATTTACCTAACTCAGGAGACACCAAAGGAATTTCCAGAGGTAGCCATCCCTGAGACCGGGTGTTGAAACTCGTATGACTAAAGTTTAGTAAAGATAAGTACGCTGGGACTTTTAGTTAAAGGCCTTTATGAAAACATAGCAATGACTTCAAAGAGGGCCAACCAACTTTTTGGTAGAGGATGCAGTGATGAGTACTAAAATTGTCGCCCATAATAAAGCGCAGTGCGCTATGATAAACGGCATCTAACGGCTTTAATGAAGTGACAGCTGTGGTCATATAGACGATGTCGCCATAGTATAGGACTGATAGGAACGTTGACTGACTGATCTGCTTTCTACTATTTAGTGAGAGGCAGGACTTATTTCTATAGAAGAAGCCCATTTTTATTCTCAGCTTCTTAACTAACTCATAAATTCACTTTTTAAAAGACAGATTTTCATCTATCCAGATGCCCAGATATTTGTAAGCGGGGACACGATCAATATGGACACCATCCAAAGTACACATGCTTAAATCATCAGAGTTATTCTTATGCTCTCTAGAGAACAAGATACAGTGTACTTAGTTTTCCCTGCATTCAATATTCATTTCAGGTCAATAATGTTTTTCAGTAATACAATGAAGGCAGACTGTAGTTCAGATAGAGCCTGGTCAACCTTAGGTACAATAGCATCCGCAACAGTATTATTGGGTAACAAGTGCAGCAAAAACAAATTGGACAGACAAGTCGATATTATTAATGTAAACAGTAAAAAGTACAGGACCCAGAATCGAACCCTGCGGGACACCTTTCGTAATATGCAGGAAACCGGCTTAAGACCATCAGTAAAAACACATTGAGTTCTATCTGTCAAGTCATTTAGGCCAATTGAGGAAAGCCTTTGAATTAGCAGTTAATGATCAACATTATCAGATGTCTTTGACAGGTCAATGAAGAGGGCAGCACAATGTTGCCTTTTATCCATACAGTTAACCACCATTTATTACTAGGGATGCAGCAGAGATAGTGCTATGACCTGGTCTAAACCCCAACAGATGTACAGTGCCTTGCAAAAGTATTCACCCCCTTGCTGTTTTTCCTATTTTGTTTCATTACAACCTGCAATTTAAATGAATTTTTATTTGGATTTCATGTAATGGACATACACAAAATAGCCCAAATTGGTGAAGTGAAATGAAAAAAATAACTTGATAAAAAAAAATGTAAAACGGAAAAGTCGTGCGTGCATGTGTATTCAACCCATTTGCTATGAAGTCCCTAAATAAGATCTGGTGCAACTAGTCAGACAGACATTTAATAAAATAAAGTCCACCTGTGTGCAATCTAAGTGTCCCATGACCTGTCACATGATCTCAGTATATATACACCTGTTCTGTAAGGCCCCAGAGTCTGCAACACCATAAAGCAAGGCGCACCACCAAGCAAGCGGCACCATGAAGACCAAGGAGCTCTCCAAACAGGTCAGGGACAAAGTTGTGGAGAACTACAGATCAGGGTTGGGTTATAAAAAATATCCAAAACGTTGAACATTAAAACGGAGCACCATTAAATCCATTATTTAAAAAATTGAAAGAATATGGCACCACAACAAACCTGCCAAGGGAGGGCTGCCCACCAAAACTCTCAGGCCAGGCAAGGAGGGCATTAATCAGAGACAACAAAGAGACCAAAGATAATCCTGAAGGAGCTGCAAATCTCCACAGCGGAGATTGGAGTATCTGTCCACAGGGCCACTTTAAGCCGTACACTCCACAGAGCTGGGCTTTACAGAAGTGGTCAGAAAAAATGCCATTGCTTAAAGAAATAAATAAGCAAACACGTTTGGTGTTTGCCAAAAGGCATGTGGGAGACTCCCCAAACATATGGAAGAAGGTACTCTGGTCAGATGAGACTAAAATTGAGCTTTTTAGTCATAAAGGAAAACGCTATGTCTGGCACAAACCCAACACCTCTCATCCCCCGAGAACACTATCCCCACAGTAAAGCATGGTGGTGGCAGCATCATGCTGTGGGGATGTTTTTCATCAGCAGGGACTGGGAAACTGGTAAGAATTGAAGGAATGATGGATGATGCTAAATACAGGGAAATTCTTGAGGGAAACCTGCTTCAGTCTTCCAGAGATTTGAGACTGGGACGGAGGTTCACCTTCCAGCAAGACAATGACCCTAAGCATACTGCTAAAGCAACACTCAAGTGTTTTAAGGGGAAACATTTACATGTCTTGGAATGGCCTAGTCAAAGCCCAGACCTCAATCCAATTGAGAATCTGTGGTATGACTTAAAGATTGCAGTACACCAGCGGAACCCATCCAACTTGAAGGAGCTGGAGCAGTTTTGCCTTGAATGGGCAAAAATCCCAGTGGCTAGATGTGCCAAGCTTATAGAGACATATCCCAAGAGACTTGCAGCTGTAATTGCTGCAAAGGGTGGCTTTTACAAAGTATTGACTTTGGGGGAGGGGAGGGGTGAATAGTTATGCATGCTCAAGTTTTCAGTTTGTTTGTCTTCTTTCTTGTTTGTTTCACAATAAAAATATTTTGTATCTTCAAAGTGGTAGGCATGTTGTGTAAATCAAAAGATACAAATACAAAAAAGATACTCAATTTTAATTCCAGGTTGTAAGGCAACAACATAGGAAAAATGCCAAGGGGGGGGTGAATACTTTCGCAAGGCACTGTACATCTGTCGGGTTTTAGACCCGCACTGGAATATATTTCAAAGTTAGCTAGTTAGATTGAAAAGACCAACTGTGTTTATTGTGGATGCAAACAGGAGGGGGTTAGTTTGCTCACAACTTGCTTGGCTCTATCCTATTCCATTGTCTAATCGTTTGGCGCAAATTGAGCAATGTTCTTTTGTGCAGGACTCATTAAGAGGGTGGAAGGGCTGCGCACCACAGGTCTTTTTCTGTCTCTCCTGTACGCGATAGCCTGGTGTTTTATGAATCTGCCACTGAAGGGCTGTTGTAAGGCAGTGTGTGTGCGTGCGTGCGCGAGCGTGCATGTGTGTACATGCAGAGAGATGAAAAGCGAAGCGGCGCTGAGCTCAGAGGGGGAGGGAGTTTGTGTGAGTTTTCGGGTGTGTAATAAGAGCCACCGTTGCAGCGATACACAGGTGGGCCGGTCCTGAGCTCCTGTGGCTGTGTAGGTCACCTGGTATCATTTAGAGCTCTTTGGGCTCAGGACTCTACTCACTCTGGGTGAACCCTGCCAGCTGGCTGGGGACCAGCACAGCGGGGACATTCAACCTCCTCAGAGAGAGGGAGCGAGGGAAGGGCGGGAGAGCGAGAGAATGGGAAAGTGAGCAAAAAAAAAAGACTTCAGATTATGTAAGCCACAAAAAAGAGAATGAGAGAAAGGGGCAGAATGGGAAGAAAAAGAGATTAGATGAGGTGTAGGTGCTGGGATGTTGAAATCCTTCCAGACTCATTCAACAACCAGGCAAAAAGGCAGGCAGGCAGGAAGGCTCCAAGCAAGCAGTCAGCAGTGATAGGACAGGAGGAATGTTAGAATCCAGTGTATCAGATTTACTTGCATCTGCTAGGAAGATCAGACCACTCAGAGCTGGCAAAATAAACATCCAGTAAATTAAAAGAGAGAAAGGAGTGCTCAGTGCACTTGCAGGCTAAAAGTGACACTGAGTGTGATAATGCTTGTTCTTGTTATAACCACACTTGCCTTTTGGGGTGTGGACAAGCACAATTAGAATCAGCTAACATGGTCCATTCCTTTCATACAGCCATTTGTTCTAGTCGTGCCTTGATGGAGATCACAGGAGGTTGGTGGCACCTTAACGGGCTTGTGCTAATGACTAGAGCGGGAATTAGTGGAATCGTATCAAATACATCAAACACCAGGTGTAGACAGTACCGTGAAATGCTTACTTACAAGTCCTTAACCTACAATGCAGTTAAGTGAAATACGAGTAAAAATAAATAAATAAACTAAAGTAACAAACAATTTTTTTTTTATATAAAAGAGCATCAATAAAATAACAATAACGAGGCTATATGCCATTCCCTTTGCTCAGATCCGGACAATATTATGAGCCGTATTATGAACAGTTTTTTAAAATTTTTACCTTTATTTAACTAGGCAAGTCAGTTAAGAACAAATTCTTATTTTCAATGACGGCCTAGGAACAGTGGGTTAACTGCCTGTTCAGGAGCAGAACGACAGATTTGTACCTTGTCAGCTCGGGGGTTTAAACTTGCAACCTTCCGGTTACTAGTCCAACGCTCTAACCACTAGGCTACCCTGCCACCCAGTACATTTCTACCTGGCTGTATTCTGTACGTAAACAGTCACATTACGCCAACTGTATATGCAGCGTAAAATACATTACAGTGCTTATGTCTTGTGTGTGGTATCATGATCACCCATCCATCCATCCATCCATGTCAGTGTGAGGGTCCTTAGACAGGATGGTGTCGGCGCAGCCACCTCTTCCCTCCTTCCTCTCTCCTCTTCTCCCCCGGTCCTCCGGTCTTTGCCACTCTCATTTGTGGCTTCTGATTCCCCATTTTAGTGCGGGAACAGAAAAACAAACTTCCTGCATGGCGAGGTGTCACATGTCTCAGAGGAACAAAGCTGCCTTTGTCTGTGTCCTAGCCGTGTCCTGCCCTTATGTGATGAGGGCTGTCTGTCTGTCCACCCTATCCTGTCCTGTCCTATCCGCCTCTCTACCCTCTGCTCTACACTGCCAGGCTGCACACTCTCTGCAGTTCACACGAAAGGCAAGGCTAGTGTATAAACGGCACCATGGCAACACTACGCTTGGATGACACTAGGATAACAAAGCATTATGGGATGGTGTAGTGTAGTGATGCGGTGTGTGGGTTCTTGTTGTGAATGGGATTAGATTATTCTTGTTGTAAATGACATGGTTTGTCATTCACCTGGCTCGTGCCACGTTTTTGAAAAGCTACGTTTTCTCCACCAATGTAGGTGTTATAGTTTTAGTTCTAGTTCTGTTTTGTACTAGAACTATGTATCTGCATACAGTGCCTTCAGAAAGTATTCACACCACTCGACATCCTCCATACAATACCCCATAATGTCAGAATTAAAACATGTTTATTGAAAACGAAATACAGAAATATCTTATTTACATAAGTATTCACACCCCTGAGTCAATACTTTGGAGAAGCACCTTTGGCAGTAAGTACAACTTTGAGTCATCTTGGGAATATCTGTATCAGCTTTGCACATCTGGATTTCTCCCATTCTTCCTTGCAGATTTTCTCAAGCTCTGTTAAGTTAGATGGGGAGTGGCAGTGAACAGCAATCTTCAAGTCTTTCCACAGATTTTAAATGGGATTTCAGGTCTGGGCTCATGGAGTTTCACATTCTTGTTCTGACTCCATTTCAGCGCTGCTTTGGCTGTATGATTGGGGTATTTATCCTGTTGGAACGTAAATCTTCGCCCCAATCTAAGGTCGTTTGCACCCTGAAGCAGGTTCTCATCAAAGATTTGCTTGTATTTGGCTCCATTCATTGTTCCCTCTGTCCTTACCAGTCTCCCAGTCCCGGGCCCATTAAAAGCAACCCCATAGCATGTTGCTGCCACCATCATGCTTCACGGTAGGGATGGTGTTAGACAGGGGATGAGCTGTGTCTGGTTTTCTCTAGACATAGCGTTTTGCATTCAGTAACATTTTTGTCTCATTAGACCAGACTCTTTTGCCTTACACTCTCAGAATCTTTCTCGTGCCTTTTTGTTAACTCCAGGCGTGCTTTTTCATCTAGCCACTCTTCACCAAATCCCAGATTGGTAAAGTACTGTAGAGACTGTTGTCCTTCTGGCAGATTCTCCCATCTCAGCCAAGGAAGTCTGTAGTTCTGTCAAAGTGGTCATTGGGTTCTTAGTCATCTCCCTGACCAATGTCCTTCTTGCCCGGTTGCTCAGTTTGGTCCGACGGCAAGCTCTAGGCAGTCTAGGTAGTTCCATATTTTTTCAATTTCCCAATGATGGAGAACTCTATTCTCTTAGAAACTTTCAACACTCTAGAAATTGTTATATACTGTTTTTTTGTGAGGATTCAAAAATGTGAATGGTTAGATCATTCACTCACTCACACACACACACACCTACACTCACACACACACACACACACCTACACACACCTACACACACACACACACACACACACACACACACACACACACACACACACACACACACACACACACACACACACACACACACACACTGAATGTACAAAACATTAGGAGCGCTTTCCATAACATAGACTTACCAGGTGGATCCAGGAGAATGCTATGATACCTTATTGATGTCAATTGTTAAATCCAGTTCAATCATTGTAGATTAATGGTAGGAGACAGGTTAAAGAATGATTTTTAAGCCTCGAGACAATTGAGACATGGATTGTGTATGTGTGCCATTCAGAGGGTGAATGTGGAAGACAAAGTCCCTTTGAACGAGGTATGGTAGTATGTGCCAGGTGCACCGGTTTGAGTGTGTCAAGAACTGCAATGCTGCTGTTTTTTGTACACTCTGTTTCCCGCGTGTCCCTAATTGTTTTGGTCACTCAGTGTGGAGTGTCATAGTAAAGGGGTCTGAATGCTTGTGTAAATGAGATATTTCAGTACTTCATTTTCCATAAATTAGCAAACATTTCTAAAAACATGTTTTCACTTTGTCGTTATGTTGTATTGTGTGTAGATGGGTGAGAGAAAAACATATATTTCATCTGTTTTGAATTCAGTCTGTAACAACAAAATGTGGAATAAGTCAAGGGGTATGAATACTTTTGTAAGGCACCGTACATATAATGTACATTGTGCATTGTAATGGAGGCCCATCTTGTTAGATTAGATTAGCCAGTTTACCTTTCTGGTAAAAATAGTTATGCATTCCGTGTAGTCACTTTTGAGGACACAAGCTCAAGTACACAGTACAAATATGATTTTTTAAAAAAGGAAATATTCAACAAAACTGTATCAATAAGGCTTGAAATTACTTACACTCCTGTACTGTTCAAAAGTTACTTAGAAATGTCATTGTTTTTGAAAGAAATGCACATTTTTTGTCCTTTAAAATAACATCAACTTAATTGAAATAGAGTGTAGACATTGTTAATGTTCTGAACGACTACTGTGCTGTAGCTGGAAACAGCTGATTTTTTATGGAATATCTACATAGGCGTACAGAGGCCCATTATCAGCAACCATCACTCCTGTGTTCCAATAACACGTTGTGTTAGCTAATCCAAGTTTATCATTTTAAAAGGCTAATTGATCATTAGAAAACCCTTTTGCAATTATGTTAGAAACAGCTGAAAACTGTAGTCCTGATTAAAGAAGCAATAAAGCTGGCCTTCTTTAGACTAGTTCAGTATCTGGAGCATCAGCATTTGTAGCATAAGCATTTGTGGGTTCGATTACAGGCTCAAAATGGCCAGAAACAAGTAACTTTCTTCTGAAACGCGTCAGTCTATTCTTGTTTTCTTTCAAAAACAAGTACATTTCTAAGTGACCCCAAACTATTGAACAGTAGTGTATATGATTTTTCAACATAGCATAACCCAATTATAAAATGACTAACTATAAGATTTCACCTTCTTTATAACTGTAAAATTAATTTTTGTATGTTTAGTGTTAGAGAAAATGTGCATATTTTCTTAAAGTTTGCAAACGTTTGCCCCAATCGCTGTGATCATCTCACTGCGTTCTAGCTTCCTGAGCTCGTTAGGAACTCGCCTTTCATCTCATATTATTCTTGTCCGTCTATGACAAGCATAATTAACTCTGCTCATCATTTTTTTTTAAATCCATTAATTATTTTAGATTAATGGCTATAAATCGATCTCTGAATGTGTCGGCATGTGCTTTGTCAGTGGCTGTGAAGTAGGGTTCAGCTAAGAGTTGATGGACAGTCGGAAGAGAAAATTAAATGGTAGGAGGGACATCCCAGCTTCAAGTGGTGTCAGATTTCACATCCTACAGTACGTCCCCTGAAAAAAATACTACCGTCTCCATGGGAACCAGGGCTATCGCTCAATGCAAGCCATTTCAATCTACAATGTCCACAGATCGATTTATAAGTGAAACTGTCAGTTGTAACTGGTACCAGAACCGCGCAGGTCCCCAAAACAGGGGACCTTACATCTAAGATGTTAGAAGACTTGGGAAATTCGATAATAGTAGGCTACCTCTGCCTCCTGTTTATTAGCATAGCATGATCCATTAACTCATTCGATGGTGCCATTTCCCAATCATAGACATGGAACAGCTTCATTGAGCTTGTAACGGTTTTCTTGTGGTGAAGGAGAGGCGGACCAAAATGCAGCGTGGTTTCTATTCATGGTTCTTTAATTTATAAAGACACTATACATGAATAAACTAACAAAAACGTGAGAAAACCTAAACAGCCTATCTAGTAAACAAACAAACAAACAAACAAACAAACAAACAAACAAACAAACAAACAAACAAACAAACAAACAAACAAACAAACAAACAAACAAACAAACAAACAAACAAACAAACAAACAAACACAGAGACAGGAACAATCACCCACGAAACACTCAAAGAATATGGCTGCCTAAATATGGTTCCCAATCAGAGACAACGATAAACACCTGCCTCTGATTGAGAACCACTCCAGACAGCCATAGACTATGCTAGAAACCCCTACTATAATACAAACCCAATACCTAACAAAAAACCCAAGACAAAACACACCACACACACAAAACCCATGTCACACCCTGGCCTGACCAAATTAATAAAGAAAACACAAAATACTAAGACCAGGGCGTGACAGTGCTGTATATAGTGATCACTAAAGAAGTGTGAAATGTTCCATAAACTTCAGAAATCTGCCTTCAGCTGCACCCCAGCCAGGACCTAACCAACCAAGCACCAAACCACTGTGTCTGACTGAGTCTGAGTGCCATTGAGAAATGAACAGGAGGGAATGAGAGTTCTAGTCCAGATGAAAGCACAGGGCCTGGCGACCGGCAAGCATTTTTATTGTCATGTCCTCCCCCTGATAAAAACGAGTTTGATGGTGATGATTTCACTTCAATGGAAAACCCCTTCGTAAACTTTCAGGGTTTTTAATGCGGGACAAACACGAGTCTCCTGGTTGAGTGGCGGAGGGGATGGGTGGATGAGTAATTGGGGCGTTTCAGAATGTGCTGCCTGGTTAGTGGTTAATGAGCGCTGGAGATGTGCCGGGAGCTATTCGGTTCCACTTGGTGAGTTGGGGCCTTGCCTGCCTTGCCTTGATAGGCTGTTTTAGCTGTTGTGACTGCGGACCAAGCAACCCTTGTGGCAGTTAAACACTGTGTGCCCTGGACAGACTGTGCTCCTGGCTGGACGGACATCACACACCACTGCCATGTCCACTTCCACTACTACATCTTACTTCATTCCATTCCCAGTCCCTCCGGTCCCAATGACAAAACAGGTGGTGGTGTTGTGTCCGCCATTTTGAATCGATGAGGAGCCACAACATGCTCTCTGATAATGAGTTGCCCTTAGCGGATGCTTGAAGTGGATGACGCTGGCCTGGCTTCTGTGTTGTTGAGTAGTTAACGAGCAATATGGAGTAGTGATACAGTGGAGCAAGAGTGACTGATGCATGTCTAATGATGCTGACGCTCGGAGCCAGGCATCCAGCTATCAGCGGGCGCTCGTTGATCAGCTGTCGTCATGCACAGACTAGAGGTTTCCTTGAATTGTAGTGGTTGGGCCGCCACTGTTCGGCTGCCACTCATTTTTAACAAGCCAATAAAAACCCTCCCTCACCATTGGGGGGAGGGGCCTGTGGGGCCTCACTTTCTCTTAAAAAATTTATGAGATCCCATGTTTTTTTACTGGCAAATTTTTACCTGCATCCTGTAGTGTTTGCAGATTTGAATGTGTCGTTGTTCCAAACGTTGGGGATTTTTATTGATGTTGTGTGACGCAAGCTTAAGGTGTGAAGTATTGTTCATTTTTAACAGTGTGTCCCAAAGAGTAAATACTCTGCATCATTGATGCGTGCTGTGCTCTTATGCATAACATGAGAAAAACGGAGCATTGTAATTGTTATGTATACTCTGTATACCATACATGTGAACATATTGCAGCACAGTATTTTCCTGTTTTCTCTAACCCTTAACCTAACCTTAATCCCAAACCCCTAACCCTGACCCTAACTTCCAACCCTAAACTTAATCCCTAACTAATTCTAACACTAGCCCTTATTGATGAAATCTGATTGTACCCTAACCCTAAACCTAACCCCATTGCCTTAATAACCTCTTACTTCTACCCCCTCCTTTTTCGAACATTCTGTTAAAAATCGCGTAACTTTTCAGCGTCCTGCTACTCATGCCAGGAATATAGTATATGCATATGATTAGTATGTGTGGATAGAAAACACTCTGAAGTTTCTAAAACTGGTTAAATCACGGCTGTGACTATAACAGATCGTGTGTTTCATTGAAAAACGCAAGAAAAACTGCTCTCTGAAAGCTAAAAATAATTTCCATAAGTCACTTCCATGGGTTGTTAAAAGGGGACAAAATTTAATATCGACCTGCATGCAATTCATACAAATTCCACACGATGTCGCCATTGTCGTCATTTTCAATTGAATTTTTTGTTGGAAAATCCAACTATCTGGCTTCCGTTTCTTCCAGTCTCCACCAGGATGCTGTAAATGTGGACATTGGCAGCCATTGATTTGCAGACGAGGAGCTATTGAATATACATCGCCCTGTAATAATTTTGATAGATTATAAACGTTTACTAATACCTAAAGTTGGATTACAAAAGGATTTCGAAGTGTTTTGTGAAAGTTTATCGTCGACTTTTTTAATTTTAAAAAATGACGCAGCGTTTAAAAACAATGTTTTTTTTCTGAATGACACAGCTTCCATAGAAAGCTATTTTGGGTATATATGGACCGATTTAAACGAAAAAAAGACCCAATAGTGATGTTTATGGGGCATATAGGAGTGCCAAGAAAGAAGCTCGTCAAAGGTAATGAATGTTTTATATTTTATTTCTGCGTTTTGTGCTGCGTCGGATAAGCAGAGTCTTTGTTGACGTCGCATTCAGGCATTTTGAGGTGATGCATGCTATCAGATAATAGCTTCTCATGCTTTCGCCGAAAAGCATTTTAAAAATCTGACTTGTTGGCTAGGTTCACAACGAGTGTAGCTTTAATTCAATACCCTGCTTGTGAATTTTGATGAAGGTTTGAGTTTTAACGAGTACATTTAGCATTTAGCGTAGCGCATTTGCATTTCCAGGTGCCTACTTGAGACATATGCGTCTCAAGTAGAATCAAGAATTAACTAGCATTTTGTCTTGTGGGGACCAGCAAAATGTCCCTGAATTTGTATTTTTTTTTACTATCCTTCGTCCACACAATGATAATAAAAACAAAAACACACACACGCACACACGCGCGAGCACACACACACACACACACACAGTGCTCTATAGAGCTACTGCCTATGATCTCTGACAAAATCACTGTTTTAGTAGTTATTCAAAGTAAATGAGGCATACTTTTATGACTGCTGAATGCCAACTATCAATCTAAGATCCTGTACTTTTAGGTAGAGATACTTTGAAGAAACTGTTCTCTATATATTCCTCTCTTCTCTCTGTCTGACCGGACAAGTATGCACTCAATGGATTATGGTCACTGTAGTTAATTACCACATTTTCTCTGTAAACTATGTAGAATATTGGACTGTTGGAAACTTCATCTCCCTACTACATCGCACAGTTTGGACTTGATCGGATTTATCTGTAAAGAAACTGTGCATTGCGCTCACAGAAAAATAACAAACGGAATGGAATTCAAATAATTGACCTGACTTCCCTGAATTAGTTGTTTAAACCTTCTTATGGCTTAGATCCCGCTACCGGGATCGATATGACAACAGCCAGTGAAAGTGCGGCGCGCCAAATTCAAACAACAGAAATCTCATAATTAAAATTCCTCAAACATACAAGTATTGTACACAATTTTAAAGATAAACATGTTGTTAATCCCACCACAGTGTCCGATTTCAAAAAGGCTTTACGACGAAAGCACACCAAACGATTATGTTAGGTTAGTGCCTATTCATAGAAAAACACAGCCATTATTTCCCAGCCAAATAGAGGAGTCACAAAAAGCAGAAATAGAGATAAAATTAATCACTAACCTTTGATGATCTTCATCAGATGACACTCATAGGACTTCATGTTACACAATACATGTATGTTTTGTTCAATAAAGTTGGCGCGTTATTGGCGCGTTATGTTCAGTAGTTCCAAAACATCCTGTGATTTTGCAGAGAGCCACATCAATTTACAGAAATACTCATAATAAACATTGATAAAAGATACAAGTGTTATACATGGAATTATAGATCCACTTCTCCTTAATGCAACCGCTGTGACAGATTTCAAAAAAGCTTTACGGAAAAAGCACACCATGCAATAATCTGAGTACAGCGCTCAAACACAAAAACAAGCCATACAGATATCCGCCATGTTGTGGAGTCAACAGAAGTCAGAAATAGCATTATAAATAATCACTTACCTTTGATGATCTTCATCGGAATGCACTCCCAGGTGTTTGTTTTGTTCGATGAAGTCCATCATTTATGTCCAAATACCACCTTGTTTGTATGCGCATTTAGTTCACAAACCCAATTCATGAGGTGCTATCACTAGGTCCAGACGAAAAGTCAAAAAGTTCCGTTACAGTCCATAGAAACATGTCAAACGATGTATAGAATCAATCTTTAGGATGTTTTTAACATAAATCTTCAATAATGTTCCAACCGGAGAATTCCTTTGTCTTTAGAAATTAAAAGGAACGCAGCTACCTCTCACGGGAGAGCGCGTGATCAGCTCATGGCAGACACCTGATTGAAAGAGCTCTCATTCCCTCCTCCTTCATAGTAGAAGCCTGAAACAAGGTTCTAAAGACTGTTGACATCTAGTGGAAAACTTAGGAAGTGCAATATGACCCCATAGACACTGTATATTCGATAGGCAATGAGTTGAAAAACTACAAACCTCAGATTTCCCACTTCCTGGTTGGATTTTTTCTCAGGTTTTTGCTTGCCATATGAGTTATGTTATACTCACATTCATCATTCTAACAGTTTTAGAAACTTCCGAGTGTTCCGAGTGTTTTCTATCCAAATCTACTAATAGATTTGGCACCTTATTCATCCAAGCTACTCAATACTGCCCCCCAGTAGAAGTTAAATGACATTATTTTAGATTAATCACTCAGCACTATTTTAACCTCATGACAAAATGTGTAGAATAGCATTATATAAAAGCAAAATATTTTTTCTGCACCATGGCAAAATGTGTTGAAATGCAGGATGTTAGCTGATTTCTGGGTAGTCTGGCCCTGTACACACACGCACGCATGCACACACACACACACACACACACACACACACACACACACACACACACACACACACACACACACACACACACCAACTCATCATCAGAGGTACTTGAGAATGTGTGTGTTTAGTTACAGGTATGTGTGGTGCCGTACGGACCAAACAAATCATTTAAGGAGGTCCAGTGTGGTATATGCAAACTGGAGCCTGTGTTTGCTGAAGAGTCAAAACACTGTTTAACCATCCTATGTGATGTTATCACAGTGAATCCGATAGTCTGCCATGTGGTGGGGTGGATGGGGAATTTGGGTTGGTCTGAGTGAAGCCTTCTAGCCTTTAAGGAGGCACATTCCACACAAGAAGATGGGGGGGAGGAGGATTGTAAATGTCTGTGGACACACACACACACACACTCACTGCTGAAACAGGTCTGACTAGGGGATGGTTTAGACAAGGAGCAGATTGTCTGTTTGTTTTATCATGTCAGTTATGGAGCATGACCAAACAGATTCTCCCCCTCCCCCCGCTCTCTCTCTCCTTCATCCCCCTTTCATCTTGTGCCCAAACATGCGCCGTGCGGGCGCAAGGACGTAGAGAGGGAAGGAGAGAAAAAGAGAGCAGTCATGTCAATAAATAGAAAATGAGATTCGTGTTCATCCAGACGAGAGGACGATTACATGTAGAATATACACATACATTAGGCCAATCATTAGGAAGAGTTCAATCATAAACCGACAGAGAGAATCTCGACTGCATCGTATGATCTGTAACCTTGCTGAGGCCGGGATACGTGTCAGTGTGTGGTAGAACGTGAGATCGAAAATACAAGTGTTGTGTATTTTTCAATGTATGGCCAAATATACTACATGGATTGGATAACCTTGCTGGCTGTTATCGCTTTCCAAAATCCAATATCCACATTCCCTCCAGTGTCCACATTTCTCAACTTGACATGTGGAGGAAGAGTAGACCGTTCTTCAAATTCATGGGAGCGTCCCTCAAAGATTGTTATTAGACTTATTATCAAAAAATGCTACAGTGCCTTGCGAAAGTATTCGGCCCCCTTGAACTTTGCGACCTTTTGCCACATTTCAGGCTTCAAACACAAAGATATAAAACTGTATTTTTTTGTGAAGAATCAACAACAAGTGGGACACAATCATGAAGTGGAACGACATTTATTGGATATTTCAAACTTTTTTAACAAATCAAAAACTGAAAAATTGGGCGTGCAAAATTATTCAGCCCCTTTACTTTCAGTGCAGCAAACTCTCTCCAGAAGTTCAGTGAGGATCTCTGAATGATCCAATGTTGACCTAAATGACTAATGATGATAAATACAATCCACCTGTGTGTAATCAAGTCTCCGTATAAGTGCACCTGCACTGTGATAGTCTCAGAGGTCCGTCAAAAGCGCAGAGAGCATCATGAAGAACAAGGAACACACAAGGCAGGTCCGAGATACTGTTGTGAAGAAGTTTAAAGCCGGATTTGGATACAAAAATATTTCCCAAGCTTTTAACATCCCAAGGAGCACTGTGCAAGCGATAATATTGAAATGGAAGGAGTATCAGACCACTGCAAATCTACCAAGACCTGGCCGTCCCTCTAAACTTTCAGCTCATACAAGGATAAGACTGATCAGAGATGCAGCCAAGAGGCCCATGATCACTCTGGATGAACTGCAGAGATCTACAGCTGAGGTGGGAGACTCTGTCCATAGGACAACAATCAGTCGTATATTGCACAAATCTGTCCTTTATGGAAGAGTGGCAAGAAGAAAGCCATTTCTTAAAGATATCCATAAAAAGTGTTGTTTAAAGTTTGCCACAAGCCACCTGGGAGACACACCAAACATGTGGAAGAAGGTGCTCTGGTCAGATGAAACCAAAATTGAACTTTTTGGCAACAATGCAAAACGTTATGTTTGGCGTAAAAGCAACACAGCTCATCACCCTGAACACACCATCCCCACTGTCAAACATGGTGGTGGCAGCATCATGGTTTGGGCCTGCTTTTCTTCAGCAGGGACAGGGAAGATGGTTAAAATTGATGGGAAGATGGATGGAGCCAAATACAGGACCATTCTGGAAGAAAACCTGATGGAGTCTGAACAAGACCTGAGACTGGGACGGAGATTTGTCTTCCAACAAGACAATGATCCAAAACATAAAGCAAAATCTACAATGGAATGGTTCAAAAATAAACATATCCAGGTGTTAGAATGGCCAAGTCAAAGTCCAGACCTGAATCCAATCGAGAATCTGTGGAAAGAACTGAAAACTGCTGTTCACAAATGCTCTCCATCCAACCTCACTGAGCTCGAGCTGTTTTGCAAGGAGGAATGGGAAAAAATGCCAGTCTCTCGATGTGCAAAACTGATAGAGACATACCCCAAGCGACTTACAGCTGTAATCGCAGCAAAAGGTGGCGCTACAAAGTATTAACTTAAGGGGGCTGAATAATTTTGCACGCCCAATTTTTCAGTTTTTGATTTGTTAAAAAAGTTTGAAATATCCAATAAATGTCGTTCCACTTCATGATTGTGTCCCACTTGTTGTTGATTCTTCACAAAAAAATACAGTTTTATATCTTTATGTTTGAAGCCTGAAATGTGGCAAAAGGTCCCAAAGTTCAAGGGGGCCTAATACTTTCGCAAGGCACTGTATGTGACTTTGTGTGGCTAAGATAGCCTATAATAAGCAATTAAGAAGCTTTCTCTTCATGTCTCTCCTGTCACTTAAAACAAAAATTACAATTCTTGGAACAACAAAGTTGTTCATTTCCTGCTGTAGAGTTGTTTTTGTGAAGCTTGTGAACAATTGTGATACCTGATTCTTAGCTGGTAAATGCACTTGTCAGCCTACTCAACTAACCCTATAAGCATTACAGCACTGGTCTCTCTCATGAGGCAGAACTCTTAGACTTTGGACGTCTAAGCTTCCATTTGACAATCTTTGCCTTTAAAAAGGAGAAAAGTGTATTTGGTCTTCCAACTGAACAGCTGCAGACTTGTGGTTTTCTCCTCCGCTCCTCATTTGCAGTGAGAAACGACGCTGCGGTTTCGGCAACTCTGTCCTCAGACGATTCACTGATGGCCGACCATCTGAGAGTGCTGCTACGGGACCGATCCTTGCCACATTAACCAAAACACTACGCAACTTTTAACCCGCTTTGACGCGTCTCATAACGCCAGAACCTCTCATCAAAGGTCTGATCGCCAAGTACCACGGCACAGACACAGAGAACAGTGGATGGATGGGGAAATCATCAGTGGAGATGGGGGTAGAAAAAGAAGGAGGAGTAGTACTATTGCCAACTACCCTGGGTTGTTCTTCTAATGACGTCGTTAGATTAGGTTGGGGAAGGTAGGAAATGATTGTGCACATGATTATCCACTCTCCAATCGACGGTGCCGTTATATTCTCATAATCGGCAATAATACTACTTCACATGTGATCCCTTGTAGGAGCAGTGAGACAATATTGCATTTTCCCCCCCTGCTCTTGTGGCAGGGTTTGGATGTAAGTAATAACTCTTTTCATTTTTTTCATTGCTTGTCAGACTCACACAAACACAATATCAAAAACCTCCTGTTGGGAGAACATACTAACTCCCCACTGCCTGCCTTCTGTGATATTCTCTCCATTCTGAGATGAAAGGATGGGGCCCTACAGGCTGTCTGGAGGGTGGAGGTGTGTGTGTGTGATTGTGAGTAAGGGGGATGGAGTCTCTGAGCTCTGTCATGGTCAGCTGCCAGCCTCTCCCAGCGGACTCTCATCACTTTCTAATAAACACACTCACCTTGAGCCCAAGAGCTAAGCTCAACAGGAGGAGGGAGGGGAGGAGAGGTAGTCAGAGCTTTCTCTCAGCGGTGGACTGTGGGAGTGTATCCACTGCAAAGGTTAATCCTCTTTACTTCTCTTTCTTTTACTTATTTTTTTTCCTTGTCTGTGTTTTTATCTCTTTGTCTTATTTGTTTGCCTCTTGATTCTCTGTTCTTGTTCTCCCTGCCTCTGAGTTTCACTGATCTTTACGTCTTCATCTGGCTTGGCCCTCATGCTGTGCTGTCTCTATACTCCGCTCTGCCAATCTTGTTGTTATGCTAGGTGACACAGCGATGTGCACTGGGCAACGCCTTACAATTGCAAAGCCTGTGATACATGAGATGTATCTGTTTACTGTACATCCACACTATTCCTCAAGAATGTGGCTACAGTAAGTCTTCTCGACAGCACATAATGTACAGTACCAGTCAAAAGTTTGGACACACCTACTCACTCTAGGGTTTATCTTTATTTTTACTATGTTCTATATTGTAGACATCAAAACTATGAAATAACAAATATGGAATCATGTGGTAACCAAAAGTGTTAAACAAATCTAAATAGATTTTATGTTTGAGATTCTTCAAAGTAGCCACCCTTGATGACAGCTTTGCATACTCTTGGCATTCTCTCAACCAGCTTCACCTGGAATACTTAGTCTTGAAGGAGTTCCCACATATGCTGAGCACTTGTTGGGTGCTTTTCCTTCACTTTGCAGTCCAACCCATCCCAAACCAGCTCAATTGGGTTGAGACCGGGTGATTGTGGAGGCCAGTTCATCTGATGCAGCACTCCATCACTCTCCTTCTCGGTCAAATAGCCCTTACACAGCCTGGAGGTGTGTTGTGTCATTGCCCTGTTGAAAAAACAAATTATAGTCCCACTAAGCCCAAACCAGATGGGATGGCATATCGCTGCCGAATGCTGTGGTAGGTAGCCATGCTGGTTAAGTGTGCCTTGAATTGTAAATAAATCACAGACAGTGTCACCAGCAAAGCACCCCCACACTATCACACCTCTTCCTCCATGCTTCACGGTGGGAACCACACATGTAGAGATGGTCCGTTCACCTACTCTGCGTCTCACAAAGACACAGCGGCTGTAACCAAAAATCTTACATTTGGACTCATCAGATCAAAGGACAGATTTCCACCGGTCTAATGTCCATTGCTCGTGTTTCTTGGCCCAAGGAAGTTTCTTCTTATTATTGATGTCCTTTAGTAGTGAGTTCTTTGCAGCAATTAGACCGTGAAGGCCTGATTCACGCCGTCTCCTCTGAACAGTTGATGTTGAGATGTGTCTGTTACTTGAACTCTTTGAAGCATTTATTTGGGCTGCAATTTCTGGAGGCTGGTAACTCTGGTGAACGTATCCTCTGCAGCAGAGATAACTCTGGGTCTTCATTTTCTGTGGCGGTCCTCATGAGAGACAGCTTCATCATAGAGCTTGATGGTTTTTGCAATTGCACTTGAAGAAACTTTCAAAGTTCTTGAAATTTTCCGCATTGACTGATCTTCATGTCTTAAAGTAATGATTGACTGTCGTTTCTCTTTGCGTATTTGAGCTGTTCTTGCCATAATACGGACTTGGTATTTTACTATATAGGGCTTCTGTATACCACCCCTACCTTATCACTTCACAACTGATTGGCTCAAACACATTAAGAAGGAAATAAATTAAACAAATTAACTTTTAAAAAGGCACACCTGTTAATTGAAATGCATTCCAGGTGACTACTTCATGAAGCTGGTTGAGAGAATGCCAAGAGTTTGCAAAGCTGTCATCAAGGGTGGCTACTTTAAAGAATCTCAAATCTCAAGTATATTTAGATTCGTTCAACACTTGTTTGGTTACTACATGATTCCATATGTGTTATTTCACAGTTTTGATGTCTTCACTATTACTGTACAATGTAGAAAATAGTACAAATAAAGAAAATCCCTTGAATGAGTAAGTGTGTCCAAACTTTTGACTGGTACTGTATGTAGCTAATGTATGTAGTTCCCCATCCATACACAACTACTTCGACTGAGCTCTCATGCGGCAGAGTGCCGGAAACCTTATGCAATAGCATGGGAGACCTTCAATTTGTAGTATGAGCGGCGCGCAGAGAGTGTGGGGTTAACCACACACTGGGAAACGTTTCCAACGTGACTGCGCTACGCTAGGCCCTTGGCCTTTCTGCCAGTACACTGATTGAAAAGTGGTGCCAGCAGAGCAAGCTCTGGGCAGCCAGGGATGTTTAATGTTCACACATGTGCAGGCAGGCCGATGCAGGGCAGTCGCTCCAAGAATATCAATTAGGGAGCATTATGAAAAAACATACACTTAAAAAAAGACCCCATTCCATCTTCCCACTGTCTATCCCTCCTTCCCTCCCTCTCTCCATCCCTACTTACCCTCCCCCCTTCCATCCCATTGTCCAAGAGAAAGGTGAACAGAAAACTGTTGGGATAGAAACCATGTCTCAGAACGAGCGCTTAAGTTCATCATCAGTTAAATTGAGTTTGTGAGCATCGACGGCGGTTAGGCTGAAAGCATACCGTGCCAGGAGGGTGTGCGCCAACGCGACAATAGAAGCCATTGTTACGTTTGTTTAGAGTGCAGAGTGCAGCGTCCAGCGTCCCAACCAGATCCTCTTGGAGAGCACAGTCTGTAGTTCTTTGCCAGGAATTAATTGTGCCTAATTTGTACGGAAGTCGGGAGAAATCAACGTAAAAACAAATCTCAAAATATGCACTTTCGGCTGCCACCCATTTTTTGTCTCTCCCTTGTTGTCATTTATGCGGTTTGTTTTGATCTTTCAAACAGCTCCGGGATCTTTAGTCAGTTAAACGTTGCTAAACACAGAGTGGCGTTCAAGAGCTCGGAGCCAGGATTGTGTCCGTGGTGTTTGGAGCTTGCAGCATGTTGCTTCTACCCTTCAAACCTTAAGGGGGTTAGGGGGGTGACGTCTAAAATCTAAAGTGACATCCCCCCCCGTCTCTCTGTCTCGTTCTGCTCACTGCCATGCTTGAGAATAGAAGGACGAGGGAGTTTCCCTGGAACCTAAACCTCTCATAGGACAAGGTGAAAGGCTGGTGGACAGTGTCTGTATGTCTGGCTGGCTGGGTCAGTCTGGGCATTTGTCCACTTCAGTATAGAACTGTATAATTTTAAAACACAAGTACTTATAAGACTTTTCCCTTTCTAGACCTGTGATGATGATGACGATGGTGATTGATCTTTCAGGAAATTGGTCTTCCAGGAAATTAGCTCTCATCTTTCTCTCCGAGCACTCTTCCTCGCCACTCACTTCCCCAACCCCAGTTTGTCCCTGAGATGATGCTCTAGTCTATTCTTAGTCACCATCACTTCTTCTTGTCACCTTGTCTCTGCTGGCCATAGCCATAGCCTAGACATTGTCATGCATGGAGGAGAGTTTCCCTAAGACTGTCCCACCTGCCTGATCATCACAGGATTATAGATGAATCGGTGGACTGTGACAGTATTATGGACGAGGCGGTGGAAAACTCAGAGACAGTTCCCTAAAATGTCCATCACCAAACAAAGATGCATTTGGCTTAAAGGTCAGGGTTGGAAACAAGAAGAGAGGAAGTGGAGGATGATGAGTAATGTCTACTTTACAAAGTTTCAAATGGACTTTCTGTCACTTTGATGGGGAAGATCCATGCTAACCTAAAGATGCTTCTGTCTGAAATCATATGTAGGTGCACTAGTGTGTGGTCGGACTTCTAGGATTGAGTGGAGGATTGTGAACGGACTGTGAGTGGAGGATTGTGAGCAGGCTTGTGAGTGGAGGATTGTTAGCGGAGGATTGTGAGCGGATTGTGAGTGGATGATTGTGAGCAGATTGTGAGAAGAGGCTTGTGAGCGAAGGATTGTAAGCGGATTGTGAGCGGAGGGAAAGGTGAGAATTGCATTAATTGCTACCATGAAGATGATGGAATACAGACTTCGTTGGCATTAGGGGCCACACAATGCACCAGTGTGGAGTTTGTTTTCTGAACTGATTAGCTAGTTTCTTACATGAGTCTAGTTGACCAGGAGCAGTGGAAAGACCGGGCCCAGTCTTGGCCTACCTCTGGTTTTCAGTTCTGGTGCCTGAGTCCAGTGGGCCAGACTGACAGCTATGAGTGGGTACCGAGTGCCAACGGCTGACCTCAGTGTTATGACTGTGGACTCCATGTCTGTAGAGATGTAGGTATACTGTGGTATACACCCATGACAAAACCCAATGGAAAAGTGGCACAGAGGGTGCTCAGGGGCTTGATTCGATTCGCCATATTCCCAAGCCCTTGCAATCCCATGTTCTCTCTCTCTCTCTCTCCCTCTCTTTCTTTCTCTCTCTACCTTCCTCACACCATTTCTCCATCTCTACCACTCTCTTCCCTCTCTTTCTCTATCTTTCTCTGATTCCCTCCCTCTTTCTCTGTCTTTCTCACTCTGTTTTCCTCTCTTCCACTCTCCACTCACACTATCATAATGAGTTTGGGACTAATCAACAGTTGCGGAAGGCACCAGAGAGATAGAGAAATAAAGAGTGAGAGCATGTCTGCCAGCCAGGCTCATATGGGTCACCGGCCAGACAAGGACTCAGGGCTCAGGACTCAGGCAGGCTGCCTTGGGAAAAGAAGCCACACCAAACAGGATCCTGGAGAAAAGGTACACTCTGCTCCCGTTCAGTCCCGGTGCTGCTCCTCAAAAATACTTTTTTTTCCCAAAAAGGAAAGTATGACATTCAGCCGAATGAACCCCCCCCCCCCCCCCCCCCCCCCCCCCCCCCCACACACACACACACTCACACACACACACACACACACACAGCTCCACACCCACCCACCCACCCATGAAATTAGATGTTATGCTGAAATAAGGAACCCATTTTTAGGGGTGGGGCAGAATGAGCAGCACCTCCCTGTTCCAGAACTCACTAGAACAGACACCAGTAGTTTCCAGCAACACACACGTTCAGATGCTTTTTATGGCGTTGTTTGTCACAGACTATTTATCTACATCAGTGTGGGTGCTCCAAGGTCATTATAGTGAACTAAAACTGTTTTTTTTTTACTATCCATGAAAAAACAATACAGTAAACTAAAATAAAATCATGAACAAACCCGTTTGAAAAACTAAAACTATACTTAACCTATTATATTTCACTCCAAAAGTCAAAATAAACATGTAACTAACCCCTATATCACACAGTCACAAACTGAAATCATACTATAATGCTATGTGTGTACACATTGTACAATGAATACAATGCATTCGGAAAGTATTCAGACCCCTTAACTTTTTCCACATTTTGTTACGTTACAGCCTTATCCTAAAATGGATTAAAAATAACATCCTCATCAATCTACACACAACACCCCACAGTGACAAAGTGAAAACAGGTTTTTAGAAATGTATGCTAATTTATACAAAATTAAAAACAAACACCTTCTTTACATAAGTATTCAGACCCTTTGCTATGAGACTCGAAATTGAGCTCAGGTGCATCCTGTTTGTAATAGCAGATTTCCTCCTCTTCGTCTGAAGAGGAGGTGTAGCAGGGATCGGACCCAAACACAGCATGGTAAGTGTCCATATTGTTTATTATAAAACATAAACTGAACACTAAGAAATACAAAACAATAAATGTGAACATGAACGAAAACCAAGCTGAAACAGTCCGGTGTGGTGACAAACACAGACACGGAAACAAACACCCACAAACCAACAGT
This sequence comes from Oncorhynchus clarkii lewisi, assembly GCF_045791955.1. Lineage (NCBI taxonomy): Eukaryota > Metazoa > Chordata > Actinopteri > Salmoniformes > Salmonidae > Oncorhynchus > Oncorhynchus clarkii. Next base: position 54,682,429 of record NC_092166.1, read on the forward strand.
GAAACCCAGGCTACCTAAGTATGATTCCCAATCAGAGACAACTAACGACACCTGCCTCTGATTGAGAACCATACTAGGTCGAAACAGAAACCTAAACAGAGAAACACAAAACATAGACTGCCCACCCCAACTCACGCCCTGACCATACTAAATAAAGACAAAACAAAGGAAAATAAATGTCAGAACGTGACACTGTTTCCATTGATCATCCTTGAGATGTTTCTACAACTTGATTGGAGACCACCTGTGGTAAATTCAATTGATTTGACATGATTTAGAAAGGAACACACCTGTCTATATAAGGTCCCACAGTTGACAGTGCATGTCAGAGCAAATATCCAAGCCATGAGGTCGAAGGAATTGTCCGTAGAGCTCCGAGACAGGATTGTGTCGAGGCACCGATCTGGGGAAGGGTACGAAAACATGTCTGCAGCATTGAAGGTCCCCAAGAGCACAGTGGCCTTCATCATTTTTAAATGGAAGAAGTTTGGAACCACCAAGACTCTTCATAGAGCTGGCCGCCCGACCAAACTGAGCAATAGGGGGAGAAGGGCTTTGGTCAGGGAGGTGACCTATAACCTGATGGTCACTCTGACAGAACTCCAGAGTTCCTCTGTGGAGATGGGAGAACCTTCCAGAAGGACAACCATCTCTGCAGCACTCCACCAATCAGGCCTTTAGACTGGCCAGATGGAAGCTACTCTTCAGTAAAAGGCACATGACAGCCCGCTTGGAGTTTGCCTAAAGTCATCTAAAGGACTCTCAGACCAAACAAAAAAAACCTAGTTGACAATAGAGCCTCCCACAATGCAGGCGATGACAGCAGGATGAAGATGGTGAAGAGCAACTGCAGAATCTAGTGTTTTTCTAAAGTTCATGCAGTCGACATGAATGTGCAAGTCGGACAATTTTTATCCCCATGATGCAACACATTTTGAAAGGTGGCGAGCAACGATGGTTACCGACTTGGCAAAAGTGATCTGCTCGAACGCGCCCATCGAGATGAGCAGATGCACACACAGTATCTACACAGGTCCATGGGTGCGCTTCACGCAGCTACAATGCGTTTGCTTTGGTAACAAAACAGCAGAGAAGTTTATCCTTGCGCTTCAACGCTCGTGGTTGTAGGAAATTGACCCACTACTACTGTTTACGTTGTGCATCTACGTCATCTCGCTGATTTCACCCCTCCCCCCTCAGGTGCACATTTAGATTTTTGCCCTAGCACTACACAGCTGATTCAAATAATCAAAGCTTGATGATGAGGTGGTTATTTGAATCAGCTGTGTAGTGCTGGGGTGCACCCTGAGTCCTTCTGTTTTCATACAACTTAAACTAAATAAAAACTAGTAAATTGGATCTGAAAATGAACTAAAACTTAACCAAATTTCAAATAAAATCTTAGAACTAATAGAAATAGAAACTAATGTAAAGACTAAACTATAATAACCTTGAAGTGCTCTTTTTGAGGCACAGTGAGTCAGAAAAAGAGTGTGTGAGAGAGAGAGCAAGAAAAGGGGACGGTTCTGAAGTGAGAGCACCCATTGAGAGAGGGCTTTCCTATTTTCAAATCCTTTTCGGACCTTTGCTAGATCTGGAGAGGGTGCGACGGAGGGAGTGCGTGTCACGGTGTTTCCATCGTTACCTCGTTAGCTCAGTGGCAAGCGGGGATTATGGGAAGTCTCACGGTGTCCCTTGGACACAAAAGCATGACTTAATCCAGCAGTAAAAACTGAGCATGCTGCAGAACCTCAGGCCAGGTCCCAGTCAGAGAGAAGCTGCTGCCAAGAGCCCCCAGAGTGGGGAGAAGGACGCAGGGTAAACAATGGTAGCAAGGTGTGTGTGTGTGTGCGCGCGTCTGGTCGGCTGTGTGTCTGTGCAGGTGTCTAATTGGGCTAGCCTGGGAAAGAAGAGGTCTGGGTGGTCGAAGACATCCAATAGCTAACACCCACACCCTGTCCTATCTTAATCCCCCATCCCATCCCACCCCACCCTTCCCCTATATGTTCTAACTCCGGTCTGAGGCCTGGCCGGGGGCCTAGTCCATGTGAGAAAGCTGTAGTTTACAGCTAGCGCTTGGCAACATTGTGGTGGGGACCAACAGACCATTACATAGAAATCAACCCAATTATTTTCCGTGGTTAGATCCGGCTTAGGTTAACCCCCTCTGTAAAGCGGATCCATGCAAAACCAGGGCGGCAGCATCCAAAACCATTGAGGTCATGGAAGGAAGCTGACGCACAACAAGAGCAAGGATCACTCCATACTCTTTTAGCTATTAGTGGGACATGATCCCACATACTGTACAAACTGTATGTGTGACAACACTCATAAAGTTGTGTAAACACACGTGCACACACAGGCAAATCAATTCTACCCCTACTCTTCCTAAATGGTTTACGCAAGACCCGTAAATGTGGACATGCAGCAGCAGTAAGGCTGGCAGACAATAAAAAATGACTGAGAAGATAGGAGCAGCAAAGAGAAACAAACAAATAAAGCTAAACTACCATGAATCCTGACAAGGGAGAAATGTGCAACAGATGTCCTGTTTCTGGGTCCAAATGGCTGTCCAGATGACTTTATCCAATTGTCCCAGAGGGAACAGCTGAAAGCACATGGCTTACAGACTCATCTCTCCTGCCCCTGTCTCTGGGAGACCATTGCTACGTTCTAACAGTACGTTGAGTTGTCGAGCAGAGAACAGCCCAGTGGACAGACATGTGAGCTCGCACACACCCATGCTCGCACGCATAGAGTACATGCACATGCTTACACCCCAAGATACGTACGCACACACACGATATACCACACACACTAACATTTTGCACATCGACACAGTCACACACAGTCTACAGTCGTCTTATTAATTCATAGCAGGCAGTGAGAGGAACTCTTCATAACATGTGGGATGGCAGATCCTGGCCTGCTTTATGTTATAAAGTTGAGGTGTTTCCATAAAGGGACTTCCCAGGAGCTAGCTTAGTGTTGGAGGTAGGCCCTGTCCTCCCGGCGAACAGCAGGATCAGTATCTAATCATAATACTTACAGTACTGCACAGCACTGGACTCACATTGCTACCACACACCTGAGGGAAAAGTGTAGCGGTTTCTTTTCATGGGTTTCATTTGAAATCGTGGTCAGAGGAATTTGAGTGTGGGTTTGGCGGGTGTGTGGTGGACAGCCCCATAAAACGGTCCATGAGAATTCACAAGGTGACAAAACCCATAGAGTGACATAATTTGATGTGGGATTCGGGGAGCTATCCGGATTGGATGGTACTTTGATCCTACCTCATAATCCTGACCTTCCTTTCTCTACCTCACAGTCACTTCATCAGAGCAGTAGAGTTTGTTATAGTAGCTTACTAAATTGAGCCAAAAACTCTCCTTAAAAGGACCGGACCCTTCATCTCAATTTCTGCCTAAAATGACCAAATCTAACTGCATGTAGCTCAGGACCTGAAGCATCTCAAGGATATGCATACTATTGATACTATTTGAATGGAAACACTTTGAAGTTTGTGGAGATGTGAAATTAATGTAGGAGAATATAACACGTTAGATCTGGTAAAAGATAAAACAAACCATGTAGATTTCCGCGTAAATAGACACACCCAAAAGTAATTGTTTGTCATGAGAGGGCCATAAACAATACCTTGTAATGCTTATACTGTAGTAATGCTGCCAGAAGGATTCAAATGTTGCCTTTCAGGTAAAACATGTTTTATAAATTACTGTGGTGTAGTTAGTTACCTTTGAGGACACAAGCTCAAGTACACAGTACAAATAAAAAAAATTTAATGTGAAAATATGAACAATCATATATAATTTTTTTCATATTCAACAAAGGCAGGGGAATAGGGCTCGGAATTATTGAAATGCTTTCTAAATATTTGTAACCATCAAATTATAAATGACTTACTATGAAATGTCACCTTTCTTATAACTATCAAATACTTTATCGACAGTACAAAATTGACACCAGTTTATAGTACAACTGATGACAGAGCATTTTCTGCCAAATGTCCTCTGAGCTACACACAGACGCCAGTCAAGTGCCTGCTGTCACACTACAACTTCAGCTTTAATCACAAGGTGATTTCGTCCGCCTGTGACAAAGAGAAAGTGATCTTGTTTCAATACTAAGATTTGTTTCCACAGTGAGATGAAACTGTGTTTGCTGAGTCTCCCCTTTTATATGTCGTATTGCAAGCGGCGCTGCGAGGTTCACAGCCAAGGAAGTTCAATTCTTTGCCTGGAAAGGCCAGAAAATGTGATGTGTCTCTCCCTATATGCAAATGAGGTGTCAGATTTAACATACTGCATTCTCAGATGAGGACAGAGAACGGAATGCGAAACGGGACAGCCAGAGTTGTCACAAAGTGCAGAGCAATTGATGTTGCACTGTTCACAGAGCGCTCTGTACACAAAATGTTTCAGAACAAAACATTTAAAAATGTTTCAGAACCGCTAAGTGATTGAAATTTGGAGCTATTGAATTTGTTAATATTGTCCCGTGTACATTGGGTCGCGTGCAGCTGCACTCCAAAAATGATGATTACTTGGATACTGCCAGCTGTGGGGGTGAGGGTACGATTGAAATATTCCCAACCCAAGAAAATCTGTCATGGTACAGTTAATTCCGTGACATACAATAATCTTGCAAATTTTGGACGAGACTGACTTTATGACCAAAATGATCCTATTTACACTTTGTGGGCCATTAGGACACAAAAAAAAAAAATCGGACTACTATCGATGCGATTCAGTGTATTTGCATACTGACACAAGGATGTATCCGAAAGTTCAGCCTCTTCCTTTATACCTTTCAAAAACACAGTGTTCCACAAGACCAGACAATGGTTTCTAAACAGTGCAATTAGGATTGATAAATCTGTTGGCAAATAAAGAGATTTCCCATAATTAAAATGACTCATTGGCAGTATCAAAGCTGTGTTGGCAAATTGCCTCTCTGAAACCTTATCGTCCATTGTAGCGTGAATCTGCGTAGTAACATCCTGTTGGCTGGTCCAGATACCGATCTATCCGGCTGAGACGCTAAAGCTAGCAGCTGGTCAGCTGGAGCAAAGAGTTGAAAGCTTTCAGGGCAAAGGACATGGGCCATACATGGGCCATACCTGGGCCATACATGGGCCATACCTGGGCCATACCTGGGCCATACATGGGGGCCATGGCTAATGTAAGCCTATACGTTGGGGAGTGAAAGCTTATTCTACTCTACAAATTTTCTGTGCCTAAGGGAAACTTTAAACCTTTAGCTTACTTTGGAGTGATTTTTTTAAACTTGATTTTTCTTACTTGACATATTACCTCTTTATAGGGCTAAGTGGCTAACTGGAAATTCCCCTCCTCTAGGCTCTGGGATCTTTTTTTTTTTTTAATGGAGTCGACCTGCAGTGATTATTATTAGATTATTACGCACAGGTCTGTTGTAAAAAAAATAGCTTTCCACTGTTCTGTTCTGTTATGTTCCGTTCTGTTCTGGACAGAGTAGTTCATCCATGTGATGACCCCCAGTCCCTACCTAGTCCTTCCCAGGCCAGGCAACCCCAGCCTAGCTGACCGGCCCCGGCCAAGACACTTCATGAATGGATGCCTTACGCAAGAGGCCCTGGGGACTGGACATGTTTTATTCCTTCCCTGCTTTAAAAACCCTCAGTCTATAGTATCGGAGAGCAATTCACCCAACACAATTACTGTAACCTACTAAAGGCAAATAGGCCATTTGGCCCACAGCAAGGTCTCACTTACACCTATGTGTGGTGAAACGAGGCACAGGAGAGTCAGGGTGGGGTAGATGGGCGCCGGGCTAGGGGGAAAGACAGAGTTGGAGGAGAGGAGGAGTTTATTGCACAAAACACTGTAATTAGAGAGGTGTATGGCACCGAGGATCATGTGGGATTTGTATTTATTTCCACGCGCTTTCACTTCATAGAGATTTTCGGGGAAAACTTGGAAATGTCCGTTGGCGGGGTGTAGTCCAGTTCCTCTTAAGGAAAGCCCAGAGGGATTCAGTTTACACTTCCACAACACCACCTACGGAATTCTGTTAATCTCAGCATCACTCCTCCTCCCCTCCAACTTGCCGATGGGGGGAGCTGGGAACGAGGCCGGATGGTGTATCCAGTTATCAAAGACTCCGCCACTGTCCAGAATCTTTGTTTTTATTGGTCAAGGGGCTTTGGGGCGGAAGTATTTGTTCTAAGCAGTGAGTTGGGAGGGGATGAAGCTGATATTTTATTTGCTTTGGGAGTATTCTTGTTTGTCATAAAGAGGGCAGCCCATGGGTGTCTGTAATGTTATATGGGGTGGGGATTGGGGATGTAAGGTTTGAGGCAGAGGTGGTGTATAGGATTTATTTAGTTAATATCGACTGTAGGAGCCTTATAATCCAAGTGATACAAACCATACACCCTTTAGAGCAGTGTGGCTTGCAATCACATCTCCGTTTAATCTCCCAGGTCGGTTCCTCCCCATCAGAGGAGGGCAGTGCCATTAGCCAAGTTAATAGCTGAGTTATGACCAGGCAGTCAAGACCCAGTGAGTGTGCGTCTTAATTGTGTGTGTGTGTGTGTGTGTGTGTGTGTGTGTGTGTGTGTGTGTGTGTGTGTGTGTGTGTGTGTGTGTGTGTGTGTGTGTGTGTGTGTGTGTGTGTGTGTGTGTGTGTGTGTGTGTGTGTGTGTGTGTGTGTGTAGGAGTGTGTAGGAGTGTGTATGTGTATCTAAGGTTAACATGTCTGGAGCGGTGACCAGGGCCCATATGGAAGTGATCAGACGCTGGCTCTGGCAGGGGGCACACTGAGCTGGCGGGAGGGGGTAGGGGGCCACCATCACCCCCTCCCCAAATATTACATCTACAACTGTCAGCATGTCCTCTGAAAGTCAGTGATGCAGACGCAAGTAGATGGAAAGAGAGCCAAGGCCGGGAGAGAGGGAGTTGGGTAGTTGGGGGAGAGGGGAGAGGGGAGGAGGGAGTGGGGTAGTCAGTGGAGAGGGTATGGGGATTGTGTAGAGAGGTGATTGCACCAAGGGAGAGGGAAAAGAGGGGGAGGGGAAAGGGGGACCAAGGAGAGTTGGGAGTGGGAAAGGGGAGGAAGTGGAGATGGCAGGAGGGAGGGGTTGTGTGCAGTATAGGCCCAGGGTATAGGCTGGCAAGGGCAAAGAGGAAGATAATAGGGGAAGGTGAAGAGAGGGATGAGGGGGAGAAAGAAGACCAGAGAAAGGAAAGAGAGGGAGGAACGATGAGGAAGAGGAAACTGCTCTACCTCGCCACGGTTCACCATGGTTTGTGAACGGGGGTCAGCAGGTTGACTGGTAATCAGGTTCTGGGGCTGGATGTGAACCCTCATCATCACGGCTGACTGAGTACACTTTAATTCACCGTCCTGAGGGTCGGTGGACTGTACAATTACAGCCAGCACCACTCACTATAATCAAGTTCTCATCACGATCAAGACAACATCACCAGTCCACAGCACTGCGCAATCACCATCACCACAATAACGCTGGAACAATCATCTGATGGATAGATGGATGGTTTGGTTGGTTGGTGATGCCATCAGGATGTTATCATGGTGTATGGTAAATGACAGGATGTTTGTAATGATGTAATCACAATGACCTTGGGGCATAGGTCAGAGATCTTGACCCTCAGGATTTCACATGTGTTTGGTGAAAACAGGTCATGTACAAGTTTAAACAGTATGTCTGTGTTGTTGTTGTTGTTTTAGGTAACAGGGCACTGCCCATAGTGGCCTGTGTCAGTGGTCTCTTCTCTGATGGAGATTGAATGAAGGTCAACTGTGGGACCTTAGAAACCCCATCTCTTGATGAGAGCGTGTGTGCAGTTCTTTGAGTGTAAGATAATGTCTATTTGGGTTATTTTTTGAATGTAAGGAAGTTATATTATATGTTTGAATAGTCCCACATTGTACATGAACAAAGATGACAGCCGAGATGATAGATCGAGAGATGCTGCCCACACAGAGAGAGAAAGTCAAACAAGTGATTGAAGGACCAGTGGAGAGTTTAATGGACAGATGAGTGGCTGGGAAAGATGGATAGAGACAGAGAGACAATGAAGGATGGAGAGGATGAACGGAGGAGAGGAGGGAGGTCTGACGTTGATAAATGGCCCTCTCAACATGCCGTAGCGTGCGGATATGCGACTGAAGGCCCTGCCTCCTCCGTGACCCCCAGTGTTCAAACTATGACAAGCTCCCAGGGCTCAGTGGTGGTGCCCCTGGTACCTCTGCTACAAGACGACCAGGGGACCCAACACATCCATGCAGTATATTCTATTCTATTGTACTGTTTTTTAGTCAATGTCACGCTGAGCAATGTCAAACTAATATTCATATATTTCTTAATTCCATTATTTTACTTTTAGATTGGTGTGAATCGTTTTTAGATACTTCTGCACTGTTAGATAATAGTGCACTGTTGGAGCTAGGAACACAAGCATTTCACTACACCTGCAATAACATCTGCAAAATATGTGTATGTGACCAATAAAATTGTATTTTATTTTATTTTATTTGACATGTATGATTAATGACTCATGCTGAATTTGACAGCTTTGATTGCTTCAAGTTTGATTGATTGTCTGGTTGATTGCGTGACGTATCGCTATTTCGGCTCACGTTTCCTTGACACTCTTCAGTGATCCAGTTATAGAAACTGTTACGTGTATTTTGTAGGTGTGCGTATGCCTGTGTATTTGTGTAAGTGTTGCGCGCTACTGGTATAAATAACAAAAAAATGTTACTTTCAAGTATACCTAAATCTCTCCAAAAAAAAAGACCACCTCACAGACCAGATGCAGTGTGCTGTGCTGTCTGTGTGTGTGACAGAGACAGATGTGTCTCAGCGTGCTACTGTCTCCCAGCACAGCATCAGACAAGGCTGCAGGCTTGGGCCTTCCACCTGCCAATCAAACTACAGCCAGGAAGCCATCTCCGCCAATAGCCTGGTTAACCTACACTCACTCCAAATTGAATTCCTTAACAGTGTGGACCTGACATGGAAATGATCCCTGAAATGGACCTGCCATGGAAATGTTTCTACTTCTTCAACTCGTTGGTGTCTTCGTGTAAGTGCGTGCTCTGGTTCTCGACAAAACCTGCACGAGATTTATCAGGTTCACAATTCACGTATGACTGAAGGCTCGATCAGTCAGTGGCATGTAGCCAATGTGATATGATTCACTTCATTGTGATTAGTTCCAGCTGCTGCCTGTGAGTGTGGGATGGGGTTTTGCGTATAAATTCCGTGTTCAGCAGATTATTTTTATTCATGTACAGGTCGGTGTGCTCTGGGAGGACGAGAGTGGGGATGATGTGGAAAAAGTACCCAATTGTCATACTTGAGTAAAAGTAAAGATACATTAGTAGAAAATGACTCAAGTTAAAGTTAATGTCTCCCAGTAAAATACTACTTGAGTAAAAGTCTAAAAGTCAAAAGTAAATGTAATTGCTAAAATATACTTAAATATCAAAAGTATAACTCATTTCACAATCCTTATATAAAGCCCCGAAATGGCACAATTATTTTATTTTATTTACTGATAGCCAGGGGCACACTCCAACACACAGACATAATTTAAAAACAAAGCATTTGTGTTTAGTGAGTCCGCCAGATCAGAGGCAGTAGGGATGACCAGGGATGTTCTCTTGATGTGTAAATTGGACTGCTTTCCTGTCTTGCATCTGCTAAGCATTCAAAATTGTAACGAGTACTTTTGGGTGTCAGGGAAAATGTATGGAGTAAAAAGTACATTATTTTCTTTAGTAATGTAATGGTGTAACAGTAAAAGTTGCCAAAAATATAAATAGTACAGTACAGATACCACCAAAAAACGATTTAAGTAGTACTTTAAAGTATTTTTACTGAAGTACTGTACACCACTAGGTGTGGCCTAATCCAAATCCCATTAACAAGTTTGTAAATGTGCTGGACGCGCGAGTGCCCATCTCGCTCCAGATCCGCCCTCCTTCTCCCAGCAGCATGCCGTGCTCAGCTGTACGCACTTCGTAAATTGTTATTTGAAAGCTGATATTGAATCTCATTGGATAGCTCGTTGTTCGAGTGACAGCGCTGAAGATAATGGTTCATATGTGCGGAGCGCTCAGATTATTTGTTGTCGTCGAATGTTTGCGGTGATCTCACGATCATGGCTGCTGCTTGCCTTGCTACAGAGAATCAAATTAAGCACTATGCTCCACAGCTGTTAAGAACTTGTATTTTGTTGTTTTTAGTTGTATGTATGTATGTGTTGTTAAACAAGATGGCTTAGCGGCTACAACCTTCTCCCTGTCACACTAATACAGTATGTCTGGCACTCATCTTTTCCCATTGAATGCAATCTATTGACATAAACGTCAATCTAGATTCTTTTACCATTGAATGCAATGTATTAACATAAGTGTAAATTGGTTTATGCTCCTCTTTTCTCCTTGACCGCAATGTATTTACATAAGCTTCAAGTAGCTGACGCTCATCTTTTTCCATTGGCACAGCAAAGCCTGCTGGGAACATGGCTAATTGACAGAAGCTTCAATTGGCTGATGCCTAACGTTTTGAAAAATTGTGACGGAATTACGTTTTCCTATGATATCATGTTGGGATGGTGTGTGTGTTCCTGTGTGTGTGCTTTCCTGTGTTTGTGTTTCTGTACGTGTCTGTATCTGACGATTATAAGGGAGCCCCTTAGACTCGTGAAATTTAATCAAGACGTCAGGCCTACAGCTACTGGCCACCCTGTGCACTGGCACCTGTCACTCACAATGACAAATGAGCACTTGATTACATCATTGGCACCATCACAGTTAATGACAACGAGATACGATTGCAACAGTCTGACTTGTCTTTTTTCCTCCCGGCAGCCCCTCCTTCCACCCCAAGCAGGGATGGGAGATATTATTCCTGTGGGGGACCTCTCCTCTTCCATTCTGTCTCTCACTTTCTCCTCCCTCTCAAACTGTCCTTCTCCCACTCGCTCCCAGTGTTTCTCTTTCTGTTCCTACATGGTGTTCTACTTATCTGTCTGCCTAGCCATCTTTCCTTCTGGACGTGGTCTGGTAAAGTAACTGTGTGATTGTGACCGTGTCCTCAAACTCTTCTCTCTGCCACCACCGTCGTCCATTTCTCTCTGTGCTGGGCGAACTCTACGAGAGGAGAGAAAGGCAGAGAGGAGAAGGAAGAGGGGAATCTGGTGACCAAATGTTACTGCTGCGGTGCCTGCCTGCCTGCCGGAGCCGCAATCGTTGGGGTAAAATTACAAACAGTACCAGGAGGGCTGAGGTCAGCAATGTGAGCCTACAGGGTAGAGGAAGAGGTTAGAGGAGAAGAAGAGGGAGATGGTAGAGGAGAAGGAGAGGGAGAGGGGTAGAGGAGAAGGAGAAAGGGTAGAGGAGTGGAAGAGAGGATAAGGATAGAGAAATATTGAGAAAGGGAGAGAGAGGGAGAGAGAATAGACAGAGTGGGAAGATGAGGGGGATAGGTTTGATGCACAGAGGATAGAGGGGCAAGGAGGGGAAGAACAAGAGTAAGCAGACAGACAGACATTATTTGGCACCATACAGATGTAGGATCGTAATTTGATACAGTTTGCTACAGCAGAAAAATAATCCTGTAGCAATAGGAAATGTGAATTACTATCTGGATTATAATTAATAGACATTTTTTTGTTGGGCTTGATAGTTTGTGACCGACCACCTGGATTTGGTCTTATGTAACATTTGAAATTGTGTTTTTTTTTTTTACATTGGATAAAAGCAGAGACACAGAGCTACAAAATGGTATATCATACACTGCATTTGAGGAACAATGGAAAAGTAATTCTGCTTTGAAAATGGATAAACTTGTAACCCCACTTTTGAGAAAATGGCCTTTGAATGTTTTGGTACACCTGCTGGAGAGCTCTCCTTTGTCCACACCCATTTAGCATTGTTCACACCCTTTTAAGCCAGCCCCACCCATCTCTTTAAGGATTCACATGTGAGGTAATGTGCTAAACAGTGAGCAGTGTGGTAAATATTAAGGCTATAAGTGGGAAAAGTAATAGCCTACGATAAGGAAAAATTCCAGGTAAACAGAAAGTGTCTAGATAAAAATATTAGATGAATATTAGATGACGTTTACCCAGACACACTTGTCTAAATTGATGGGTCATGTGAAATAAATGATATACTGGGAAAGTGAAATGGTTACTTGTACATATACAGTATGTACAAGTACAATATCAATAACGATATCAGTGATATGCATACAATCAGGGGTAAAGAAGCTGAGAAGCAGGAAACATTTTTTTATAGTAGCAGCAACATATGTGTTAGGAGAGAGTCATTTGAATTGAGGCACTGCAGGTAGTGCTGATGACTGGGAACTTGCCCCCAATGATGAACTGGTCCGTCCGAACCACGCATGAACAAGGGAATCTATATTTGGAGAGCCTGTTTCTGTCCTTCCCTTGACTTTGGTGCAGGGCATGTGATGTCCATAGCCTCTTCGTCGCAAAACTTCCTGATGATCTGAAAAATATATGTTTGTCTAGCTGTGTCCAGTCCAGGTGGTGCTTGTACAGGCAGACCATCTGTGGGAGGAAGGATGTCAGCGTTGCACAGCAGCTGAAACCTGGTCCCGACTGAGTCCGAACACTCCTTGGTGACAACAACACCAGGCTCCAGAGCATTGAAGCTGTAAAACAGGAAATAACAATTAATAGCAATCAATTCAACCTCCCAAGTTTAGATAAGAAGTACGAGTCAGGTATCCAGGTCTGTCCTGGGCTTAGTGCTTGAGATGTGGGCCCGCAACTTTCTCTACAGATTCCTGAAGAAAGACAGCCCGACGACACATACCTCTGGAAAATGCAGAAATAATGTGAGACCAATAAAAGTGGTGTCAATCATGTTGGAGGTCAATTAAATAATCAAAATGTGTTGTTTATGCTTTACATATGAAGTGTTGTCATTGATTCCTTGTAGAGATGCCACACCACTGATTTTGTCTCATGGGATGGCAGCAGCTTTCAACCAAAGTGTTTGTGTCCTGGGTGGCGTCCTGGCAACACTATTGCATTATCCTCTGCGTAGTTGCTGTTGAAATCCACAACTCACTGCAAGTCCTGATGCTTCAGGTGTAACCTGCCTTGCTTGGGCCAGCTCTCTTTTTGATGGAGGGCACTAGGCCAATCTCTTTTTATGAATAGTGGAGGAGAGTCAGGTGTGTTCTACTGATGCTGAAAGACAAATTCCAGATACAAACATTTTGCCATTATTATACAATAGATAGCTGTAATCGCCGTCAGTCACACCTGGCTAACTTGATGGGTCATGTAATCATCTGGCGAAGTGGAGTCTTTTGTTTAGACTTGCTCGCTAAACAATTAACCATACTCCTAATCCATAGAGTACTAGAAATACAAACCAATTCTCATAGAAAGCTAAAGTTAACCAAATAGGTTCATTAGGCTTTAACTAGCAATGCAAATGGCATTTGCATGCGCATTACTACACAGATCATACGCGTAATGTTAGCTAGCGAGCCAGCCATCTAAGGTCAGCTAGCTAGCTAACAGTAAGCTTTAACTTGGGGTCTTTCGTTTAGACATGTCGCTAGCTAGCAAAACAATGAACCATAATCCCAATCCATAGAGTATTAGCAATACAAACCGATTGTCATAGCTAGCTAAAGTTAACTAAATAGGTTCAATGTTAGCTAGTTAGCTAGCTAACATTAGGCTATAACTAGCAATGCAAAATGGTATTGTGAGATAACATTACTACACAGAGATCATACATGTAATGTAAGCTAGCGAGCTAGCCATCTAGCGTCAGCTCGCTAGCTAACAGTATGCTTTAACTTGCAATGAAAACAATTTTGACAAAATTAGAAACGTATAATATATGAAAATGTAGCTAGACTCTTACCCGTATAGATGGATGAATGCTTCACAGCAGACTGCAACCCCTTTCATTAAATAAGACGCCCTGTGTCATTTCCATTTTGTTTGTACAGCTTGCTTGGCCCATTGTGTCAAGTCACTCTGGTTCACACTGACAGTGTGCAATGCTATAAGAATCATCAGATCTTTCTCCCTCTCTGTCACAGATGCCATGGTTGCCCTTAGTTTGAAGATGTAATACGGTTATATTCATCTCCTTATATCATAGTCTGCTTCTACTAGACATTCCACTGATTTCAAAACTCGGTCAACTTCTTCCGCAGCAACAAATCACATCAAATCAAATGGTATTTGTCACATGCGCCGAATACAACATTTGTAGACATTTGTGAAATGCTTACTTACAAGCTCTTAGCCAACAATACATTTAAGAAAATATATATATATAATAAGAAAGAAAAGTAACAAATAATTAAAGAGCAGCAGTAAAATAACAATAGCGTGGCTATATACAGGTGGTACCGGTACAGAGTCAATGTGTGGGCGCACCGGTTAGTTGAGGTAATTGAGGTAATATGTACATTTAGGTAGAGTTATTAAAGTAACTTTGCATAGATAATAACAGAGGGTAGCAGCAGCGTAAAAGAGGGGGGTGAGGGGTCTCATGGCTTGGGGGTAGAAGCTGTTTAGAAGCCTATTGTACCTAGACCTGGCGCTCTGGTACCAATTTCCATGTGGTAGCAGAGAGAACAGTCTATGACTAGGGTGGCTGGAGCATTTGACAATTTTATAGGGCCTTCCTCTGACACCGCCTGGTATAGAGATCCTGGATGGTAGGAAGCTTGACCCCAGTGATGTACTGGGCCATACGCATAACCCTCTGTAGTGCCTTGCGGTCGGAAGCTGAGCAGTTGCCATACCAGGCAGTGATGAACCCATGCTCTCGATGGTGCAGCTGTAGACCCAACAACCCTGTTGAACGCTGTTTCTTCCCCATCACTGTCATCAGAAGACTCTCTACAATGTCTTCTTCAATTAAAATGTTTTAACCTAAATCAGGGATTTCCTCATTGTCTGATTCATTTTCAGAGTCAGAGAGAGTCAACATGGCACGATTGTCTTCCAGAAAGTGGTCCATTACAGCTTTTTCCCACTAACCTTTATCAATAGCGCCTGATATGTTATTGAGAGCAGTAGCATAATATTTGCAGTTCTCTATGTTATAGATTTGGAAAAAACTGCAGTAGAAAGGATGATCTACGCATAACGAGCAGCTCATTTTATAGACAGAAGATGCTACATGGCAGACCAATCAAACTCATCTCTCGGCATGTCCAGCCCACTCATTATCTCAGCCAATCATGGCTAGCAAGACATTTCCTGTCTTTTTCTGTGGCTAAACCAATTAGGCTTGTAATTTAACAACTTTATTTGTATTTACAGATGTCATACAAGTTTGCTGTTAAGGCACATGACAGTTAAATTGTTTCAGAAGGCATTTCTGCCCCAAAAAATATATTTTGATGCATTTAAAAAAAAAAACATTCAAAATACTCTCCCGTGAAGTCGTGACTTGTGACATACGCCTAGTTGCCTGAAACGAGTCACACTTTTCGTTAGGGCAAATCAAGTCTGACATTTTAAAGTGGAAATTACAAACTTTAGAAGTCTTTTTTAACCTTGAGTACACTACATGTTTGCATTTCCTGCCGTGCAGGAACATTCTCAGAAGCACAGGAGTAATTAAACGAAGGTCCAACATCTGTAGGCTACACTTATCTAGCTTGCCTGCTCTATCCGCACTGGTTCAAATCAAATCCAATTTTATTTGTCACATGCGCAGAGTACAACAGTGAAATGCTTACTTACAAGCCTTTAACCAACAATGCAGTTAAGAAAAATAAGTGTTAAAAATTAAAGTTTAAACATTTAAAAAATTAAAGAGCAACAATAAAATAACAGTAGTGAGGCCATATACAGAGGGTAGTGGTACAGAGTCAATGTACGGGGGCACTGGTTAGTCGAGGTAATTGAGGTAATAATGTGGTAATAATGTGGTTTGAAGTCAACCACCGTCCCAGTGGAACCTTAGCACAGGCCTATGCTAAGGTTCAGCCCTTTCCCAGGCCCTCAGATTGTTCTAGTGTTTGTAGGCCACTTTCACCTGGTCATTGAGGGCCACCACCGTATGGTCTCTCCAGTCCTGATGAATTCCAACCATTAACCTTGGCCACACAACCAATACACGGTGGACTTGGCACAGTCTTTACTGGCTGAAGACAGGCAGCATGTAGGACATTCTTATAGTAGAGTTCAGTGGCTTTTTTGCTGGAACATGATGCAATGTTGTGAAAAACTTCCACAGGCCAGTATAAAAAGTATGAGCCAAAAGAAATGAGCTGTTCAACATAACCTGAGGATATGATTGAAATGAAGCCTCGTCTGTCTGTCTGTCTGTCTGTCTGTCTGTCTGTCTGTTTGTCTGTCTGTCTGTCTGTCTGTCTGTCTGTCTGTCTGTCTGTCTGTCTGTCTGTCTGTCTGTCTGTCTGTCTGTCTGTCTGTCTGTCTGTCTGTCTGTCTGTCTGTCTGTCTGTCTGTCTCTCTCTCTCTCTCTCTCTCTCTCTCTCTCTCTCTCTCTCTCTCTCTCTCTCTCTCTCTCTCTCTCTCTCTCTCTCTCTCTCTCAGACTCTACTAGAATTTATTGCTCTTCATCCCTCAATTTAAAAAACAGAGCCGTCCGCTTACCCCACATTGGCAGAACCTAACAAGCACTGTTTCTCACACATCTCTTTTCTATTTTATCTTGCAGTCCCTGGCTCTCTCCGAGCCAAAATGGAGAGCAGTGGGACCGTCTTCTCCCCTGTGACAGGTCCCTTTTGTGAGACTGAGACAGTGAAGTCGAACCAGAGGAATGCTCAACTCCCCAGGCATCACATCACTCTAGTAATATCAAGTGTTGAAATAACAACATGCATGTATTTAGGAATAGTTTTTTGGTGCCTCATAGCTTTTGAGGCCATTAGAAACTTTCACTTTTCTGAATGGATTGATGCTATATTAGTGCTATTATTCTGTTATTAATCATTGCAGAGTAATATGCTTACACTAAAGTCTGGATGGAACAAGAGAGACGTTCCTCTATAATCTCACCATTGGTGTCATTTCCTGAAACTACAGCAAATAACAATCAAATGCACATTTCAAAGATGACAGAGTCCTGCATGCTTTGGCTAATATCTTGTCTACATGGATTGGAGTGAGTCCTGAAGACATGTTGGCCTTCTAACCAGTATTCCAGTCACTCTCTGACATATCCTTACTCACTCAAAACGACCTTAACTAATTACCCGAGAATAACCCTTGCACGATTCAGAGCCCTGGACCGCTGTTGTATGATAGCGATGCTGGTGATACGCTCCTTTGAAGGGATGGCATGTGCTTGTTTGATCGGTGCGGTTGCGGTTTGATCGGTGCGACTTGATCGATGTGTGAACAACTCATTGGCTAAACGCTACCAGATACCATAGATGCTATAACAACGTTTAGATACCACCACCACCCCCCATCCCCCACCACACGCACACACTTCTCTGATGGGGCCCCCCTGTGCAGTGCAGTACACCAGGTGGTGAGCAGAACCAACAGATGTAGTACTGAACTAGAGGCTACATCTGGCTAACCAGAGCCACACAGACTGGGTTCAACCATAGTGATGTATCGGAGCTGTCAGAGTCCAAACCCCGGCCCATCTATTAGGGCAGCGTCATGGGTTCATGTGGCAACTGAGTTTGTGTGTGACTGTCTGTAAGTGCATGTGTGGATGTGTGTATAAAGGGGGAAGGGTGTTGGAGGATGTTGTAGGTGGGTGGAGTGTTGGTAGAAGAGAAACAGCTCATGCCATGCAAAAAAAATGTCAGTAAAAGAAATAGATTAGGAATGAATAGCAATACGTGTTAAAATTTGGCAAGAGAGAGTGATAGAGAAAAAGAAAGCGACAGCAAGAGAGGGAGCGATAACGTGTGTGTGTGTGTGTGTGTGTCTGTGTGTCTGTGTGTGTGTGTACCGTTCCTCTTCATAAACCCCAGTCCTGGGAGATGGAGTGCACTGCCAGGTCGCTGCTTTGACTGTCTTCTGGGAAATGCTGGGTCACTGTGAAATAACTCAGGGATATTTACCATTGACCATTTGTCTAAACCCCAAACGCACATAAAAACCCCAGCGCCTGTCATGGTGTTAGACCCTCGCCCAAACATTCAGAGCCCCAGGAGCCCCCCTTCAACCCTCCTCTCACCCTCCTCTCTCGCTGAACCATCGCTCCATAAAGCTATCTTCTGACTAACCTCTGAACTGTCTTTCTGGACGTGGAACTAGGACCGAAGACAGAAGTTGACCGTCAATTCTAAAAAGTTAATTCCTCTCTCAAGTTGTCTGAATGCCATTTATACAGAGAAACAGGGAGGTGGGTTTAGAACTCCCAGATACAGTAGATAGCTAACTTCCTGGTACAGTAGCCAGGTACCCCCCTCCCTTGCCCCACCAAATACTGCTTACTTAAGCAATGATGGTCTACCCTCAATAGAGCCCTCCCTCCAGGTTTGCCACATCCATGGTCCCCTGCATTATTCCAGGGCTCTCTAAACAAGCCTATCCTAGCCCACCACAGTGCTAAAGTCTCCCTATGGAGCAGTTACAGGGGGGGGGGGGCTCAGCCATTCTCTATGTCTATTTACTCAGCCAAAGGTGTCATTGCTGCCCATGCAGACCAAATGATAGCATGCATTTAAACATAATCATACTTAGGTGCCTATAATCTGAGGCTGTTTGAGGAGATTGGTGGTAATGGGATATGGAGATGGGAGAAGGTAGCTGGCGGCTGTTGATTGGTCCTGCTGTCAATTTGGGGATGGGCATGCTTGTTTTTACAGAGATGAGAGTGTGGTGTCATTTAAGCTGTTGGACCACTTTCAGACCGTGACCCTACTGCAGTCTACAGGCAATGGGCCTTACTCAGACGAGGCACCAGGTTGGTCCACACTTTTAAAGAGAGATAATATATTAGAGATCACCCTTTACTGGCCCTTTGTGGTGGGTTCCAACAAGGGTGGATGCAGTCCAGGAATTTCAAAACCAATAGAGCACCACTGGCTCTCACCAACCGAGAAGGTGGAGACGCGGTTGAGAATGTTGGCTCTGTGGCAAGCAGGGATGTTCAGAGCCACATTGTATGCACCAAGGCCATCCTAAGAAACAAGAGAGAAAAGATGAAGATACTATAAATCCTCCCACTTGTGTAAGAGCCCAGACAAACAGGACTAGCACCTGACGGACCTCACAATATCCAGGCTAGGGACCATATAGGCTACTGTTTCTGGCTCGTGTGGGCGTCTGTTGCCAGGGGAGACCAATGTTCCTCTCCATCGGCCTCTGTGTGAAGTGTAGTAAAAAAAAAAATCCTGTCTCGCCGGTCCTTATTGATGTACAGTTTCCTCTGTGTCCAGGCACTGCTTTCGGGAGGCTAGGCAGTTTGAAAGGAGAGGAAATGGGGGGGGGGGGGGCACGAAGGGGTCAAGTCGTCTCGTTTGTGCTGGTCCCTAGGAACAATGACAGTGGGCTGCTGTAGTGAGGGGGCAGTGGGGTGAATGGACCCAAGACAGAAGGGTTCGATGTGAAGATGTCGGGGTGTGTGTGTGTGTGTATGGGGGGGACATGGATGTTGCCAGAAGCAGCAAGGAGTTGGAGAATGTGAAGAGAACTGGACGGAATCATACAGTAAGTAATGCAGCCCAAGAGCACCATAAAGTCAATGTGATTTTCATACAGTGGGCTTTGCACACCAACATAAGCAAACAAGTTTGCCCTGGGGGTTGTTACTGAATTAGCAAATGCTACTTACCATTGTTTTTAATGACTCCTGACTTGGGTATGGTATTGTGTTTTTTTATGTTCAAGCAGCAAGGAGGCCATGGAATACTGATTGTTTATTTGATTAGGTCATTTTCTTGTTTAGTAAACTTTCTCACACATAAACACACACTAATACACCTTTCACAGACACACACACTCATGTAAACACACACAATCACTCGCTCTTCAATACATTTACTTTATTAATTCCCCTTCCCCGTTTCGGGTTGGTATTTCTCCCACACAAAACCAAATCACATCTATTTGTGTATTCTAAAGCAGTCCATTGTCCGAGGGTTGGAAGTTGCCAGGTTCTCTTTTGGTGTAGTATTTTACATTTAAAAAGGACCACCCATTGGGCTCGGAGGGGACAAATTCCCATCGAGACTGTCTGTTCAGAATATTAATGGGCTTCTTCTGGGGAAAACTGCCCACTGATTGAGCCACTCCAAATCCAGTGTCCCTGCTTCCGGCCTCTGGGGAGTGGGTGTATATGCCAGGCCTGGGGTCTGGTCCTCACCCAGTCAATTGTATGCGTTGCACACAGCTAGAGCATAACTCCGACATGTGGTTATTTTAGGACTTCGCACAGTCATATAAAGACAGGAGGTTTGTGTGTCCATGTGCCAGTTAAATGCTGCACAAGCCTATTGACACTTAATCGTAATGGATAGCGTTTAAGATGGCATTTTCTCGGTCTCAAAACACTTTTACATTGTATGGGGGTAGCTAACCCAATCCACCACCAATAGGTGCATTGGGATACTTTCAGACCCAGCCAGAGATCCTATAGTGAACAGGAACTGTTTTGGTCCCTCAGTCACCAGTATCAAGGCTATAGGGTGTCTTATGGCAATCAGTAACAGGCCTATATTTAGACCTGTCCCTCAGAGCAGCTGACAAGACAGACTGCCTATATGATTAGTTCCACTCCACAGTGGGCAAGGTCTAGTGGGGGCCCCAAGCGAGATTTGGTTGGGGCCCCCCCACCTAGCAGCAAAACATTAGTGTGTCAACCCCCTTGACAGTAGAGAGAAATTGAAGTTCATTTCCTGCAATTCTACACATTGCCATGGGGCAGAGAGAAAACATACTTTAAGCCATGTTATTGATATTTGCATGAGAATTACTAACAAAATCTACGGGGACCTTCTCTGGTCAGAAATAAGCGATAGGTCTACACAGACAAGGTAGCTCAATGAAGACAACCCAATAAATATATAACGTGACATTTAGCAGGCGCTACTTCTGGGTGGCCCTGGGAATGAAACCCACAATCCTGGCGATGCAAGTATCCCACCCGAGCCGAGACTAACATGGCTCACCTACCAGACTACGCCGGTTCCTGTTTAATGAGGTGGAACACCTCAACCAGTACAAGACAGGTTTGTGACACTCAACATATTAATTGGGTCATGAGCAAGACAATGGACCAGGCAACACTTTAAATCAAATACACAATTTTATTAAAATACATATTTTTAAATGTTGTAAGTGAAACTATCTGGCTATAGTCTGTTTTAACGTCGCCATTATAAATAACAGGCAGTGATACATACCCAGATGGTGGCTTGCACACTACTCAGACAACTATAATACCTAGGATTACAATCACATTAGCATCACTTTAAGAGCAATAAATGATCCGATTATTAATAGTTACAAATACCCAGCGAAGCCACCATCACCGCGGTGCTCTCCCATATAAAAAAAAAAAAAAGACAAAAACCCCTTGAAAGCAGGGCAAATTGTTTAGAACAGACACCGCTATAAGCTAGCACCAACCAGACCTCCACTGCTTAAAACATTTGTAGTCTTGCACTCCTGGCACACTGCCCTAACAGGTGCTCCACCCCAAACACAAATGCACCACGGGTTACCAACGAGACCAAGGGCGTGAACTGCAGTGAAAGAGAGAGCATAGTTAAGGGATGTTCCAATCACGGGAGGAGGGTGGTTGAGAAAGCTCATACAATTAAGCACCGCAAACCTCCAAGTCACAGCACACATGCAATCACTGAATGGCAATCAGCAATCGATCAAGGTCAATTATTTGTGAGATCATCATGCAAAGATCGGTGAAGATTCAATTCCTATGAGAGCTAAAGTCCACCCTATAACACAAGCGCCACGCTCTACCAACTGAGCCATACAGGACCAAAGATAGGCGGAGGGGTTGCGGATGATGCTTAGCAACATGCCTTGTCATAGGGCGAGAGCGTTCCTTTTATTTCAGTGCACTGCTGGGACTGAGCCTACACCCCAGCATGTGACTTGGCCTGGGAGCACACTGGCGGGGGGAAAAATCCATGTGAAACATGTCATCTGTCCACTCCTAAGTACTACCATTTCCCCATTAGAAGAGCAGGAATACTGATGGCTTTTTCAGATGGGTTGGGCTGCTTTTCAACTGAAGTCATCTCTCTCCCTCTCTTTCCCTCCTTATTGCTCATTTTCTCTCTCTTCTCTGCCTCCCCCTCTTTCCTTCCTGTCTAGGAATCGATTCCGAGGTGCCAAACTGATGTCTTCCAATCGGATCACTGGAAACAGGTGCTAGATATCCTCCTCCCACCTTGATCAGCCAATGAACTAGGTGCACAGCCAGATCATATAATATGGTGGAGATGACTGTATGTAATTGTCATTGACACTTAAAGAACAAGGTAATCACATTACATAAGTGGATACTTCACTTCTATAAACAGCTACAGTGATTGTTTTAATTCAGAAAGTTACATATTTCTCTCACACCTTGACGAATGTTTCTATTATGCCTAAAAGGCTATAATACACCGTCATTGTCACTCTCACTTCTAGGATCAAAAACAATGACGGATGCCATATAAAACTATGCGTATAGTGATTCTGATGATGATTTTAAAAACATACTGTACAATAACATGGATAAAATTTTATTTTTGACCGACTGGATCGATTCGGTCTTATGCAGCAACATTTGAAATTGTGTTTTTTTACATTGGATAAAAGTAGAGACTCGGAGATAGAAAATTGTATATCATACACTACAGTTGAGGAACAATGGGAAAGTAATTCTGCTTTGAAAGTTGATAAAGTTTGTCTATACCCTTTCAGCATTGATCACACCCTCTTAAGCCTCACCTTATCTTTAAGGATTCACATTAATGACATCAGCAGCCTGGTTGTCCAAACTAGCATAACTGGTGTATTTTAACACCAATAAACCCATCCGTTTAAAAATACAATTTTGTTTATGTCAATCTAGCAAACCAGGCAACTAAAAGAAACTTTCTAAATAATGTTTTGGTTTGTTTCTAGCTTGTTAGCATAGCATAGCATAGCATAGCTAGCTAATGTTGAGTTCAAATAATGACCACATCATAAAGCTGATAACGGCTTAACTTTAGCTAATTTGTATTAATTATTACAGGAAAATAAACTCACAACAAGATCATTATTTCCAAGTTAATGGCATGCTAATTACAGAAAGAATCTTGCCAGTTGTAAGTGTGGCGAAATAAAAGCAGGGCATTCATTATAGGCTAATTTGACTTTGGTGTAGGTCATGTTGTTCTTCACATTACCATTTCTGGGAAACACACACAATATAAAATAAAATCTAAGTTTATTTGTCACATGCACAGGATACAGAAGGTGTTATGGTACAGTGAAATGGTACCTTGCATAGTAAAGTATTTTGTTTAGACATGTAGCTAGCTAGCTCATGACATTACTACCTTGCATGAATCTACAGGTAGCTAATCAACTAGATTCAATGTTAGCTAGCTAACATTAGGCTATAACTATCCATGCAAATGGCTCTGAGATACAAATAATATTACTACTCAGATCGTACATGTAACATTAGCTAGCTAGCTTACAGCACGCTTTAACTTGCAATGAAAACAACTTTCTAACTAAATTTGAAACGCATAATATCCTTCCTCTATGTCACAGATGCCATGGTTGCCCTTAGTTTGAAGATGTAATCCGGAGACAGGTGTTTTATACAACAGCCTTCTGTGTGTTCTGTTTTTGACTCCCTCCACATATTTGCAATTAAAAGTCTGAATTTTCTCCATCTCCTTAGCTGTCATATGCTGCTTCCACCGGACATTCCACTGATTTCAAAACTCTGTCCTCCAGAAAGTGGAGAGCAACACTTTTGCAGTTATTTGTGATATCTTTCATATAAGCTGTATTAGAAAGGGTTACCTACACATACTGAGCAGCCCTTTGTTATAGACAGAAGCGTGCTACATGGCAGACCAATCCGAACTCATCTCTCAGCACGTCCTGTCCATCCATTATCTCAGCCAATCATGGCTAGCGGGAAGGTCCCTGTATTTTTCCATGGCTAAATCAACTAGGCTCTATTTTACTCATATTTACAGATGGCATACAAGTTTGTTATTAACAAACGTGGAAGTTTACATGTTCCAGAAAGCATTTCTGCCATAAAACACACTTTGATCAAAAAGAAATGTTTACGTTTGAATGCTTGTGACGCTAGACATACGCTTAGTTTCCTGAAACGAGTCACATTTTATGGTCCTCCTATGCCTTGTGTCCATACTATAAAACTGTGGTTTCAAAAATCACAATAGCTTCCAAAAGGTGTGATTCATAGTAGTAGAGAATAGGAAAATGGCACTTGGTCCCGGGTGTTGTGAAGCTTGTAAATATTTCCTTGAGTTGACCTTTAAAAGGTGGCAGCACTGAAAATCTTTAAAGAGAGCTTTGCTGGTAGGGAAGCAAAGTCCCCTGCTTTAAAATTGAAAAACATTTACGTTTTTTTTCACGGTTGTAATGTTTTTCTGCAGAGTAGCCTCTCCCAGTAAAGCTCCAGAGCCTTACAACATGCAGACTGGAGGAAGGGGGGACCCCCTGTTGCTCCAGCTGACGGAAGAGAAAGAACGAGAAAATAAATGAGATAAACAAGGCTTCTGAGAGAACTGCCTTCTCTCAGGCTCTCTCTTTAACTCTTTCCGTCTACCTCTCTGTCTCAATTTGACTAAACAGTAAAATTCTGAGGTTGATTTTGGGTTGGTTTAAATGTTATGAATTCCAACGTATGGAGGTGTTATGTAGCATAATGTTTATCCATATAAACTAGAGATTCCTTGTTCCCCCACCCTATTCAATAAGTAGGTCATGTTTTGTGCAATAAAATATCAACAGCCATTTTGTTTCTAGAGTATTTTCTCTTTTATTGCAAATACAATACAAAAGTTAAGCTTCTTTTTAAGACAGTACAGTAACATGTTAAGCTAGCTGAAGAAAATGACAATTTGTTCAGATGCATCAGAAAGAAAACATCAGTACTGAGATAGTACTGTATGTGTCAGGACGTTTAAAAAAAAGTCCTTAGAAAAGACAGGGATGCTGGTACCTCTAATTACACAAACATATTAGCCACAGCGTAAACATAACCAATTGTAAAACTTTGTCATTATGCTCAAAACGTATTTCCAGTTTAGAATCCAAACTTCACAATTAACAATAATCCGTACACAACTCGATAACAAAAAAAATGACAAATTAAACATTTAAAATAGAAACATTTACATATGTTAAATAAAGCATGATGATTACAGTTGTGTCATTTTTTAAGTAACCCCCTCGGCTAAAAAGACCGGTTTATATGACATTTAATATCCAGAAGGTAACTTATTTTGAAGACAAATTAATTAATTGTATAAAATATTAAAATAAAGAATAAAATGCTAAATAATAATTACTTTGAAAATAAAATTAAGCTAATAAATAAATTAAAGGGTTAAGACTGAGAGGGGGCGGGAGGGGGTGAGAGGTGGATCAGGCAGGGGGCTGTAAAACGACACTGGCGTGATGGTGGACGGCAGGGGACGCCCGAGAGGTCAAAGGGCACTTCCTGTGGCTGTCAAACACATGCTGTCAGACGGTAAGTAGAATCTCAGCTGTGGCTTCTCTCTTCTATAGTATGTGCTGTAGCACACACACTCTGACACAAACATCCTATCACCCAACCTCTGATATGCTAGGCACTAACGGTGCAAAAGGGTGGAATCTCCTGCACAAAACGATAACGTCCAAACTTCTTCCCTTGCCCCTGTTACATCTAAGAACGTCCTATAATCATAATATATCATTGATGGAGAAACCCTAAACTGCACAAATACAAATGTAGTTCATTTTGTTGGATGGCACAGCACATATAAGCACAATGCACTGCAGGAAGACAAACAAAAACAAACACAACCAAAAAAGGACAGAGATTTACTGCCTATAAAAAATTCCACCAGAGAATTGAGGCCATAGAATAGATAACTGCACTACTGTGGTTTACTGCTGAACTGGATAGAAATAAAGCTTTTTCTCTACAAATATGTGTTTAAAATCCCCCAGAATAGCAAACTGCCAGAGTAAAAAAGGTAAGAAAACATACACAGTACCTACTAAAAATATCAACAATTTAAACAGTCCTCACAGAGGATTTCTCAATGCTCAAAATATGTTTCATCAATACACAAAAAAAGGCACGTTGTGAGCCATTCTGGTCTAATTTCAGTTCTCTCAAGTCCAGCTTTCCTTCTTCTTCTTTGTTGTCTTCTCCTCTGTTGTAAATTCAAGTGTCTGTATGCTCGGAGCTAGATGTTGGAATGTTGTGACAAAGTCTCCCTCTGCAAGATGGGCATGTCTATCAGTCTTTGTAAGTCTGTGTGTAGATGACTGTGTCCTCAGGGCCGGGAGAGCTGTGTGTACACTGGCTGCTGGTCCCAGTGATGCTGGGGACTGAGGGTCTGTGGCACGGAGGGCACTCCTGTTGTGTCTGCGATGGGGGTGTACATGGGCCTCTGGCTGGGGCTCATGTAGCTGCTGAAGGAGTAGAGCCCTGAGCCCTGGCCCCCAGCTGCGTGGCTGTAGTAGGAGTTGGTGCCGACCTGGTGGTCAGAAAAGTCATACTGGGCGCGGGTGATGGAGGGGTAGGAGGAAGAGCTGTAGTGTTGCAGGTTGAAGGAGCCGTAGGTGACGTGCTGCGGGGGGGAGGAGTTCTGCTGATCGTTGTAGTGGCTGGGGCTCAGCTGCTCTGTCTTGATGTGTGTGGGGGTCCTCTGGTTCTGGCCCTGCTCCCCTCCACTACCCAGCGTGGTCAGGGAGTGCTGCTGCTGACTCTGGGTCTTGGTCATCCAGCTGTGCCCTGCGGTGCCCCCTGCTGCCTGGCTGACTGCGGAGCTGCTGATGCCATAGGTACCGTTGTAGGAGACCTGGCCAGCGGCAGTGCCAGGAGCACCTGGGTGACCGTTGGGGGGCAGGTACTGGTCAAACTCGTTGACATCGAAGGTATCGATGTGGGAGATTACGTCGCTGCTCAGCTCACCGATGTCCACATCCCGGAAATCAATGTTGAGCTGACGGCCCGTGCCTTCCTGTAAGGGGCGACCCTCACGCTTCAGGTCCACCTTTCCCACTTGGATGTCGGTCTTAGGTGTGGTGGGAGGGGTGGGGGGCCCTTGGGACTGGCCTGAGAGAGAGAGGGTGGGTTACATATGGAATACATATTTCTGTAATACAAATCTCAGAGCAAGAGTAGAGCCATGGATTTAATTGAAAAGGAAAAATAAGGGCTTTACAAGTGGTCATGCATGAGTGGAATAAGAAATTAGTCTAGACATCAAGTTAAACTAACAGAGAACATATCTGATAATATCAGTCATCAGCTTTTCAAACAATCTATTTCAGACAATATTCTTATAAAAAGTCTAGCAGCATTGAAGTGTCAAATATACATTGATGAACACATGTTGAATGAGACCAATGCAATAGGCACTACGCATTTTCTTTCCTCTTACCTGAGTGTTCTCCCGGGGAGTGCACTTCTCCTATGCTAGAGGCTGGAGAGTCAGCTTGCTGGAGCGCCTTGAAGATCGCTCCTGGCGATATGTGCGTCTGCTCGCTGCCGTCCTCAGACTCGCTTTGTCCGTTCTTCATGGACTTCCTTCGCCGGGGCTGGTACTTGTAGTCGGGGTGGTCTTTCTTGTGCTGTACCCTCAAGCGCTCTGCCTCCTCCACGAACGGACGCTTCTCTCCCTCATTGAGAAG